>NC_084793.1:219536942-219837046 GCF_963169125.1 Humulus lupulus
TTGAGGGAGCATAGGCTATATGCTAAGTTCAGCAAGTGTGAGTTTTGGCTACCGTAGGTAACATTTCTGGGTCATATTGTTAGTAAGGAGGGGATTCTGGTTGACCCAAGAAAGATTGAGGCAGTGAGAGATTGGCCTAGGCTGAGCAGTGTACCAGAAGTTAGGAGCTTTTTGGGATTGGCAGGAAACTACCTGCGGTTCGTCGAGGGGTTCTCCAGGATAGCAATACCATTGACCGAATTGATGCAAAATAAGACTAAGTATGTGTGGACAGATAGGTGTGAGAATAATTTCAAGTAATTGAAGCGACGACTGATCACTGCTCCAGTATTGAGTCTGCCATCAGACAATGAGAAGTTTGTGGTTTATTGTGATGCTTCCAGACAGGGTTTGGGATGTGTACTGATGCAAGTCGAAAAGGTGATAGCCTACACCTCGAGACAGCTGAAGGAGTATGAGCAAAGATATCCCACACATGATTAAGAGTTGGCAGCGGTGGCATTTGCACTTAAGATTTAGAGACATTATTTATATGGTGAGAAGTGCGAAATATACACCGATCATAAGAGTTCGGAGTTCTTCTTTACTTAGAAGGATCTGAATATGCACCAGAGACGTTGGTTAGAATTGGTAAAGGATTACGATTGTGATATTCTATACCATCATGGGAAGGCCAATGTAGTGGCCGGAACACTGAGTCGAAAGGGCCCAGGACAGTTGTTCAGTTCAAGGTAGATATTCGATAAGTTAGCTGAGGAAATGACTAGAGCGGGTATAGAGTTGGTGGTTGGTCGGTTAGCCAACATCACTCTTTGGTCTACACTCCTTGATCGAGGAGGCACAGTGGGAGGACCCCCAGTTAAGAGGGCACAAAGAGAGCGTCTTAGCCGGAGCAGCTAAGGACTTCTCTATTTCGGAGATGGGACTACTAAAGTACAATGGTCAGATTTGCAATATGATGGATTATGATATCCGGCGAAAGATCTTGGATGAATCTCATACCACCCCTATTCTTTACATCTGGGTGCAATGAGATGTACCAAGATTTGAGTACCTTGTATTGGTGGCTAGAAATGAAGAGGGATGTGGTGGATTATGACCAAGTGTTTAACTTGACTATAGGTGAAGGCTAACATCAGAGGCCAGCAAGGTTATTGCAACCTCTAGGGATTCTAGAGTGGAAATGGGACGATATCACCATGGACTTCGTGGTTCGATTGCCAAAGACCGTGGGGCAACATGAATTCGTGTGGGTAATTGTGGATAGGTATACCAAGTCCGCCCACTTTTTTCCTGTTAGGACAACTTATACTATGGAGCAGTATGCTGAGTTGTATGTGAAAGAAATTGTTCAACTTCATGGGGCTCCGAGGTCGATAGTATCCAACAAGGACCCCACCTTTACCTCCAAGTTTTCAGAGAGCCTGCAGAAGGCTATGGGCACACAGTTGCGGTTTAGTATTGCTTATCATCCTTAGACAGATGGACATTCTGAGAGGACGATTCAGGTACTGGAGGATATGTACGAGCCTGTGTGCTGGATTTTGGGGGATCTTGGAGTATGTATCCCCCTTTGATTAAGTTTTCATATAACAACAGTTATCAGGCGACTATTCGAGTGGCTCCATATGAGATGTTATATGGGAGGAAATGCAGATCACTTATCCATTTGGATGAGACGGGTGAGAGGAGATACTTGGATCTTGAGGTTGTTTAGAGGACCAATGAGGCAAATGAAAAGATTAAAGCTCGAATGCTCGCCTCCCAGAGTCACCAGAAGAGTTACTCAGACTTGAAACACAGGAGCGTAGAGTTTCAAGTCGGTGACCATGTATTTCTCAGAGTCTCTCCCTTGAGAGGAGTGAAACAGTTTGGTGTTCGGGGCAAGCTGAGCCCTAGATTTGTTGGCCCCTTTAAAATTCTGGAACACGTTGGAGAGAAAGCTTACAAATTAGCGATGCCTCCAACTCTATCAGGGGTTCACAATGTGTTTCATGTATCCATGCTCCAGATATATGTATCAGATTCTACGCACGTGCTGAGTTATGAGAACTTGGAGCTGGATCAGGATCTATCATATGAGGAGAAGCTGGTTCAGATTCTCGATCAAAAGAATAAAGTCTTGCGGAGCAAGACCATCGCCTTAGTAAAAGTGCTATGGAGAAACATCAAGGTAGAAGAGGCGACGTGGGAGCTTGAGTCAGATATGCGGGATCGGTATTCCGAGTTATTCAGGTAATTTCGAGGATGAAATTTCTGGAGGGAGGGGATAGTTGTAGCGTCCCAAATTTACTAATAAGGCTTAGGGCCTTGATTAGTGTGCTGGAGGGCAATAATTGATTTAATTATGTTAATATGTGAATTTGATGAGTATGTGATTATAAATGCATGTTTAGGTGAATTAAACATGCATGTGGGCCCCATTTGGTTATTATGGGCATGCTTGTAATTTTAGCCTGTTGAGGGCATAAATGCTATATTTGTGTATATTGCGATTGATACCACGTGTGAGTGGTGATTTAACGAGATTTTGCAATTAACGAAATTTCCCTTGATGATATTTGAGGACTTAGATAACTTAAGGGGCATTTTAGAGTTTTTGCAAAGATTGAATATGCAAAACATAACTCGGACCTATTAGTTATGATTTCTTATGAATAATTATGTAAGCCTTATTTATAATTAGGGTGTGTTTCTATACTTAGAAAATTAGCCATCTTTATTATTTCCTATGTCTGTTTCTAATCACCCTATAAGACTTAATTCTCAGGCTCGAAACTCGTTGTTGTTCCAAAGTTAACCACATTGAGGGAGGGCTGGGATCAGTAAAATCGTTCCCACTACTATGGCCCCCTAAACTCTCAATATAGAACCTGGTCCATTGATTTGTATCCACCCTCACCGAACTTGGTCATTATTTATTGAATTTATTATTTATTATGATTGTAAAAAAAAAAAAATCAAACTCATACATGTCATTAAAAAAATAACAATAATATTCATTTGGAAAAAGATTTTCACTAAGTACAATCATAAATGCAAAAATAATAAATAAACTGAACTAACATAACTAGGGTGAATCTAAAAATCAAGATCTTCTATGTCTGGCCCTTCATCTAGCATGTCATCATCTATTTCTTCATACTCATCATTATCTTGAGCCTCAAAATTACCTCAGGGAAGATTCATAAAGATTCAACGCTTTTGCTCATTAGTTAATTGAAATTCCAATTTAGAGGTGAACCTAAGTATGAGAAAATAGTATCTCATGGCTACCGATAAATCATAATCATCATCTATAATCTCTCATATTTCTTCTAATGTTGAAATTACAGAAGGAAAATCTTAAAAAAGCCTAATTACTAGGACATATTGCTCCGTAGCTCTCATCGTAATTTGCTTAGTAGTCTGAAGATGAACTATCTCCGTGTGGAATAAGATCAATCTTTGAGTGATTCTTTCTAATACTCCTACTGTATTCCCTGGCTCTCTAATCCTTTTCAATGCCCTAATGGCTCGGATATCCTGATAGGTCAAGGCTCCATCCATTTTTAACTGAAAACATAATGGCTAAAACGTTAGCTAATAACATAAACATAAACACTTACATTGGCGGTTAGATTTGGAGCTTGTGCGTGTGTATCAAGGAGAACTTCATGCATATGAACTGTTGCTCTGATACCAACTGTAATGCCCTGACTAATTCTAGACTTCGGACCATTAAAAACTACTATGACATAACTTCTATTTTGAATACATACATAAGAAATAACATATCTTTATTTAAAAACCAAAAACATTGTGCAAAATACAAAGTATGAAATATAAAATACGGTATGGGTACCCATTGTTTAGTACATAAAAAAACATAAAACATAAACTTACATCAATTGTTAAAAACTAACCTTGGAAAAACATAATTTAAAAGACTTTAAACAACGCCATCCTCAATCTTCCAGCAGTCCATTTAGTCCATTCATCCTCAACACACATGCCAAGCTGCCACGAATCTTTCCCGCCTTCCATGTTCATTTTCCTGCATCAAGCTAAAAAGAAAGGAATGAGCCTAATGCCCAACAAGTTAAATCTACTAACAACATGTATCATAAATCATAAACATAAGACTATATCATATACATATACTATAAAACATATGACTATAAAAACGTATATCATATAGGACTACAATATTAATGGCCATTAACTCATTAACATGGTGTGTGATAAAACCATCTAGGTCCTCAGTCTACTAATCGAGGTAAGTTAGATCACAAGTATAGTATATGATAACTCATCTAGGTCCTTTGTCCACTAGTTTAGGTAGGGTAAATCATAACTCTAAACCATGAAAATGATAAAAAATTCTTGGGGCTTGCTATCTAAGCAAGTCATATGCCCAAGTGACTACAACATAAATTCTTGGGGCTTGCTATCTAAGCAAGTCATATGCCCAAGGACTACAACATATTTATACATATACATATCATAGCATAAAACATATTATAACATAAACATATACACATATAATCTAACCTATTGTCCTTACCAAAAATCGGGATATGGAGACAAGAACGGGATTTTGGAACACTCCTAAAACCAACAGTGATAATCGTGAGCTTCTAAAGAAAAGAGATGAAAAAGAGAACTAAACCATCCAAGAAGAAACTTACCGAAAACCTTAAGTTTCAAGAAACTTAAACACCTAACCAAGAATCATAAACAAGAGTTAGGATTTGAAAGAAAATAAAAGAAAACTAAAGAACCATGAAGAACTGAACTTAAGGATATGAATACCTTGGATAACTATGACTTTATCTACACCTCGATATCGAAATAACACTATATCTTACTTCCCAAGTGTTTAGAAAAACTTAGATTGGAAAAGCTTTTATCCCAAAATCCAAGTGTTTCTCTCTATAGTAAACTTAGCAGCTTGGAGGCTCTGAAGAATGAAGGAAATGGCTGAGTACTAGGTCCTATTTATAGAGTTCAAGGAGTGAAACTAACCCCTTTTAATTTGAATAAATAAATGAATATAAAATGAAAAAGATTTGAATTTTAATTCAGCAGATGCCCAGAACTCGGTCAAAATCATTCAAGGGCAAGTCCAAGTGGTTATGGATATTTTTAAATTTAAAATCCTCAAGTATTCAAAAATCACTCCTAGGGGTGATATATCGCCTACCCTGGGCAATATATCGCCTAGACCTATATCCTGAGCCCCGTTCGTTCTTTCGTGCAAGGTCGATGTGTTTTCCGTATATCCCGTAGGCGATATATTGGCCCCTATAGCTACAATATATCGGCATACGTTGATATATCAAACACGTATTTTCACTTTTTCAGCATATTTTGAATTGATTAAACAACTTTGACCGAGTCAAAACGTAATCCTAACAACTACTGGAAGGTTCTAGAGCTTCTAGATCTTTCTTTTATTTAATCTATTTATCAAAAATACTTAAATCCTTAATAAACATGATTATGACAAGTGTCACATTCTTAATAATTCTATCTAAACCTTAGGTTATAATAAATAATATTTCTAGGACCAGCAATATTAATCAAACCTTTTGTTATAATTAATATTTCTATACTATAGGTTAAACTTATAAAATCCATAACTGTTGCTATGAGTTTCCAACTAAGTCCCGACTTGAACCAAAATTCACGGAAACTAACATACTACAAACTAATACTAACTATTACTACTATCTAGCTAAGTAAAAATTATGAGACACTACACTTCTTCAAGCCTGGGCCGCATCACACAAGAAAATGGCCGCGGCCCAACCACGAACACAGCCAAGAACTCCATTTTCTCATTTTAAAATCATCCAAAACCCTATCCAAACATACCCACATCTCAAAAAAAAATTTCCCAATCATCTTAATTGCCAAAAACCATCAAAATCGAAGCTTCAAGCCATTCAAAAACTTCTCAGAACGTAAAATCCAAATTCAAAATTTAAGAAATTTCAGGGAACGAAAACTCGGAAATTCAAAGCTTAAATTATGTCTGATTATACTGTTTCTCGCTAAATCCTCCAGCTAATAAGCTTATAATTTTTCCAAGAATTGTTATGACTCGATCCTTGCTTAAATCCGAGTCCTAAAACTCGAGTTTCCTTCAAAAATGCTAACGGGCGTCAAAAAGAGAACGGGAGTGAGAGAATGTAACTGAACGTTCTTTTTATGTTTCTGACAGGTTACTTCGAGCTTAAGTAACCTCAAACAAATCCCAATGCTTGGGGTCCCAAAAATTCCCCTGAGGGTAAAATAGTCAAAATCCCTAGAATTCCCTCCTGATCTCACTAACTCCCAATATATCATCAAAAAATAATTTCCATTA
Source organism: Humulus lupulus (assembly GCF_963169125.1). NCBI lineage: Eukaryota > Viridiplantae > Streptophyta > Magnoliopsida > Rosales > Cannabaceae > Humulus > Humulus lupulus. The sequence goes on from NC_084793.1 coordinate 219,543,295, forward strand.
CCCAATATCCTGGTAATGTATTAAATACCCAAAATACACCTTGACACACACCGAGCCAAATATGGGTCCCGTTGTGACTTTCCCACTAGCTTGCTCCCAAGGATTGTCTCGTGCTGAGTAACCCAAATATATCCACATAATAATGTGGTCCCACACATATATGACAAATATGCCAAATATACCCATAACGGGCCAAATTACAAAAATTGCCCTTTTAATCAGAAATGGGCTCACATGCATATTTAATACACCAAAACATGCATATCAAGTCATATTATAATATAACTCACATAATCACATATTGATACACACACACACATATATATATATATCACATAATGACATAATTTTCATAATTTTCCATCTTGACCCCCTAATCAAGGCCCTAAGCCTCATTAGGTAATTTGGGACGTTACAACTATCCCCTCCTTACAGAAATTTCATCCTCGAAATTTAACTTGAATAGCTGTAATGTCCTACTTCCTTAGAGTCGTTACTAAGTGAGTTTAAAAACGTGCTTTCAACTCGCTAATCGAGGTTTTAAATCAAACAGTGTAATTAAGCCATAAACAGAGGAAAAATATAGAATTAACTCCATATCATTGAAGATCGTAAAAGTTTGACACCTGGGATCCCAAAATACAGTTTAGAAATATTTACAACATAAAAACTGTAATAAGTCGACTAAACCACAAAATCTAAGTTCATTTACAAGCATCTCCCAAAATCCTCTGGCTGTGGCAGCTAGGCTGGCCAAACATGTACACGCCGCCTCATGCCTGTTGTACTCATGGTTGGTTGACCTTCTCTTTACCCTTACCTGCACCACAGAGCATCTGTGAGCCGAAGCCTAGCAAGAGAACCCACAAACAGATAACATATGCAACATATATATCAAGCATATAAACAGGCCACCAATGGCTAAACACATACGGCCTAGCCGTCCCAGGCGTTTACCAAGCCCGGGGTTCGGGTCCACGCCGTGTGGATATCCCAGGTATCCTTCTAGGAACTCGCCCTGGCAACTTGCACTCCATGTGCTCAACACTACTCCCGGCCCCTTGCCGTTCTCGGCCTTGCACTCAATGTGCCCAATGCCGTTCCCGGCCCTTCGCCGTTCTCGGTCTACACCGTTCCCGGCTTTAGCCGACCATTCACATCATAATATACATAGCATAACAAGCAAGTATAGAATTCTAGCATATTCAGTTAAAGGGCTATGCCCTGCAGTTCTAACATATTGGGCTCGACCCTGCATATCAATTCTATTCAAATACATTGGGCTCAGCCCTGCACACAAGCTCTATGGGAACAAGGGTTTTCTTACCTGAGTTCCGAGCTTTCTGAGCACCGATGCCCCTAGCACAGTCCTCTAACGTGAGCCTCCCCGAAACCCTAGTCACAACACATTAACAATGTCCATCCATCAAATTCTAATCAAATAAATAAATTTGAGCCACAACCCTAACCTCGGGGACCTTGAATTCTATCAATCTGGGTGATAAAATCCATCCCGAGCCTTACCCATTAAGTTCCCAAGCCTAAATACCCTTAAATACTCAGATTGGCACTAAGGGCCGCGACCCCACCCACAAGAGCCGTGGCTAGCCTCGAAACAGAGGCTAGCACCACACTGACCCCCCACATGAGCCGCGGCACGCCCACCAAGCGCCACGGCGCGCGTGAGCTTCTCGGCCTCCCATGGCCGTGCGCGCACACAGGTCGCAGCGCACCCCTCCTAGGGCCGCGGCGCTCTCCACCGAACCCATATTTTCACACCATTTTTCTAAACCTTTCCCCAAGCCAATTCATCCTAAAACTTGGCTAACATTCCCAGATATCCAACACAGTTACTCCAGCTCAAAAACAACATCAAGACCTCATTAAAATATGCTCCAAAACTCAGCTAAAACACCCAAAGATAAATCAAGCTTAGCTAACATGCAATCCCCTATAACCAGCAGAAATTTAAGACTAAACCTTAGTAATTAGAGCTTACCTTGCAGAGCTTAGTCCCTGAGTTTGATCCTCAATCCCCAAGCTTTAAGTTCCTAGAGTATCCCAGCTGAAATCCTCCTAGTTCCTAGCCAATTCCTTTGAGTTTCTCTTTGAGTTTGCCTTAAAGAGTAAAGAAGAGAAGAGGATAAAAGCTATCTTAGTTATGAGGTAATGTGTGTGTGTCGGTTTCCCCAAGGTTCTAAGTAATTCCTCCTTTTTTTTTTTATTCAGCTTAAGTCTATATGGTTACCTCAAGGCTCGGGGTACCAAAACGTCCCTGAGGGAAAAATGGTAAATTTCCCCAATATTCCCGCCTAGACATTCTATCCTCAAATACATCTCCAAATATTTATTTTCATGTCCCCATAATCCCATAGCACACCTAGTACCCAAATTACCCCTCGACTCACCCCGAGTCCAAATCTCAACCTCGTTGTGACTCTCTGGCTAAGCGCTCCCCAGGACTGTCTCGGATCGTGCTGCTCAGACATATCACATATATATGACATTTATCACATTTATACCCCTAATATCCAGATGGGGTCCACATGCGTATTTAACTTAACTAAACGTGCATCACAATCATATATACACGTAAATCCACATATAAGTATATTAAACCACTTATTGCCCTCCATGCACACTAATCAGGGCCCTAAGCCCGATTAGCAAATTCGGGTCGTTACAATAGCCAAGGATATAAATCCCACATATCTGATTGCAGTTCTCAGGTCAATCCCTTGACCTTATTGTTTTTGTATAATACCTTAACTAAAGGTATAGTTTCGTTCCTCAGAAACTTGACCTTTCTGTCTCATATCTGGACTGGTTCTTCCTCATAAATGAGATCTGCCTGAAGTCGTAGATCCTCATAACAAATCACACGAGTCTTATCCCATACATGTTTCCTCGGCATGGAAATAGGAAATACATTGTGTATGACTGACATTGCCGAAGGCAAGGCCAATCTATAGGCCACTTGACCAATCCTATACAAGATTTCAAACAGTCCCACAAATCTAGGGCTCAACATGCCCTTATCTCCTCACCCCTTTCCATGATGATAGTCAGAGGAAGATATAGTCTTCCACTTGGAACTCTACGTTCCTTCATTCAGATCAACATAACTTCCCCATTTACTCTGAGAGACGAGCATCCGAGCTCTAATCTTTTCAATAGCCTCAATGATCCTCTAAACTACCTCAGGATCCAAATATAACACCTCACCCATATCATCCCAGTGAATGGGCGATATACATTTCCTACCATGCAACATCTCATAAGGTGCCACTCCAATAACTAGATAACTCTCTCTGATTTACCATCAGTCTGAGGATAATAAGCTGTACTAAACTCTAGCTGTATACTCATCGCCTTCTATAACCTTCCCCAAAACTTGGAAGTAATGATAGGGTCCCTATCCATCTAGATAGACCTCAAAGTCCCAAGAAGGTGTACTATCTCTCTCACAGATATCTGCACACTGGTCAACTGTATTGCATTCCTCACTAATTAAAAGCGAGCTGACTTCAAATACCGCTCCATAATAACTCGAATTGAATCACACTGGCCCTTTGCCACGTACTCAATTACGTCCCTCTCCATCCCAGGTAACCAATATAAAGCTTTCAGATCTTGATACATCTTTATGGTGCCTGGATGAAGATAATAAGGGGTAGTATGATATTCATCTAGAACCTCCCATTTAATCCAAGTGTCCATCAGATCCCAAGTCCAATCCTTATACCTCAATAAACTCATACCTAGCACTGCATAATCCTTAACTATTCTAGCTAAGACATCCCCTCCAATCTTTCCCATTTGTGGGTCACTCAACTATTTTCCTTTGATCCTCTCTAAAAGAGTAAACTTAAGCATAATGTTGGCCAATTGGCCCACCAATAACTCTACTCTAGTTCTGGTCATATCTTTTAAATATCGTGATGCATAGGCAATCACCTTTCCCGTCAATGAGGTGTCATAATAACCCATAGACTTGTTCTGATCTGTAGGAAGACTTGAAACTCTTCCACAAAACACATGTAATAACCTGCCCATCCAAGGAAACTCCTGACCTCTGAGGCGTTCCTTGGCCTGGGCCAATCTCTAATTGAGAGTATACCACAATATCGTTGATAAAGGTGATCACAAAACAATTCAAATATTTTTTGAACACATTGTTCATCTATCCACAAGTGCTACCATAGCATTAGCTAATCCAACAGGCATGACTAAAACTCATAATACCCAAATCTGATACGAAAAGCAGTCTTCCGCATACCCTTCTCCCTGATCCTCAATTGGTAATAACTAGATCGAAGATCCACCTTGGAGAATACCGTCTTACTCAATAACTGAACCTTTATTTCCGAAAACTTGCTGAAGCCGTTCAATACAGTGCCCTAGACCTGGTTCTGTCCCTGACACCAACATAATCACCATTCTATCTCTTTGTGTAGAGGTAACACTGGAAAATCCTTGGAAACACATCTAGAACTCATAGACTAGTCTAGTCTGTCCTGGTCCCACTGACACGACCTGAGTGGTATCCACCATACAAGCTAAGAGTCCTATGCATCCTACTGAATTAGGTCTCTAGCTCTAAGTACAAATGTCATAAGTATATGGGGTCCATGCCCAGTGCCAACAAATACAAGGGTTTCTCACCCTAAAACCCAAGGGTTACTATCCTTTCCTTGCAATCTATCATTGTCCTCATACTTGGATAACCAATCCATATCTAGGATCACATCAAAGTCGGTCATAACAAACTCTATCAAGCCAACTGATGAGTCCCTTCCAACAATAATCTAACTCATCTCTTAAGATTACCAATAGAGTACCAAATTCTCATCACAACATAACCATGTAATCTGCATATCAAGTCTATACCTCTCTAGATGCAACAATACAAGGAACAACACGACACCAAAACCAATCAAGATAATACAAGAATAAAAAATAGGAAGCTGACCTACTACTACTGAGGAACCAGCCTCAGTCTTAGTCTCTAACTCTGACTGCATCAGAGCGAACATTTGAGCTGGAGTCGAGCTATCCGCCCCCTTTGGTTCATCCTTCCTTAGTCCTGGGCAATCCTTCTTGAATTGCCCAACAATTCCACATAAAAAACATGCCTTTGCTCGGCATTCTCCTAGATGGCGTCTCTTACACCGAGCGCATTTTGGGTATAGTTTCCAATCCTCATCCTCGTGCTGATGGCCTATCTGAGCACCTTAGAACCCCTTTTCTAATCTAGAGGTACCGAATACATCGATAACTTTTTCTTTCTAAACACTAGGGCCTCTGCCCCTCCCTAATCCAATAAACGAAGGTATCCCTATCTGAGCTCCGCGCTCTCCGACACTCTCCCTCTAAATCTCATTTCCTATGCCCTCAACAAAAAGGGCCCTCCCTACCACCTGAGCGTAGGTAGAGATCTCATGTACTGGGGCGTTCCTAACGCCCTAAGCTATTCTGGGATTCAGTCCCTGGATAAACGCTTCTTCCGAGCCACTTCTGTGGGTACCATATCAAAAGAAAACTTGGCCAACCCATCGAATCTGTTAACATACTCTATTAATGTTGTATTTCCCTGAACCAGGTTCAGAAACTCATTTGTCTTAGCAGTCTTAACTGCATCATAGTAATATCTCTCATTAAACAATTGCCTAAATTCTTTCCAGTTCATTGTAGTTGTATCTCATTTCTGGGATACCACTTCCCACCACGTCTGGGAATCTTCCCGCAACACATATGTAGCACAGATCACCCTATCATGACCTAAGACCCCCATACAATCGAGGATGGAACTGATCATGCCCATCCATTGGTCAGCTTTGAATGGATCTAGGCCTCCATCCAAAATAGGAGGGTAATATTCCTGAAATCTCCCACATAGAAATTCCCATCTGTTCTTAACCCTAAGTTGAGCCAAAACTGATGCCACTCCTGGCATAACAAAGGAAGAGGTGTTCCTGACAAAACCTGTTGTTTTAAATACCCGATCTCTTCCTCTTGCCTTTGCAATCTTAATAGCATATTTGTAAACACCTGTTGCCAATTTTGAGGGGCAGGCGAAGGGCTCAGGCCTCGGCTGTAATTCCCAGCCTCAGTATAAACACCACCGGGTCCCAATAACTGCCTTCGGTACATAACCTTTGATTTAGTCTGCAGTCAATAAATTGACCCATTAAGCATGATGAGCACATTCAAAAGCCTTTCCCACTTGAAAATCAAACAGCACCACATTCACATACCACTGCGGTAGTAAAATACATGCACACAACATTCATGCATCAATCAATAACCCCTGCTCTTGCCAACAAAATCTCATGCACTAACTCCAGCATGCAAATAAATCATTCACATATTCACTGAGCAGGTAATCACCTAATCATATCAATAGTCAAGGGCCAGGCCCTATCAGCATCTCATGCTTCGTAATAAGGCATGAAGGTAAATCATTTATATCTTATTTAAGCAGTTAAACACAAAACCACATAAATAGTCACCATACCCTGAGTGGAGCTTGTCTTTAGTGACAAGTGTACATGCCCAACTTGTCTTCAGGAACCCGTAACCTTGACACGCTTTGATATCAAATTGTAATGCCCTACTACCCAGGGACCGTTACATTGTGTATTTTAAATAGTGTTAAACTCACTAAATGAGTCATTTGGTCATAATCGTATAACTAAATGTGATTAACGATTTAGGGTTAAAAATTTGGTTCAAAGATACAAACGTTTCACCAAAACGTTTACTGTACACATGGGATCCCAAAATATATTTAAAAGGTTAATTACAATAAAAGAGTTACAACCTACCGACCTAAGCGACAAAATAGGGTTTGACACTAGTTCCTCTTTAAACCCTCGGCCGTGGTGGTCGTGCAGCTGCATATGTACATATCGTCACCTAAGCTCTCCAACTCAAGGATGATCCAGCTTTCTTTTTCCTTTACTTGCACCACATAGCTCCCGTGAGTTGAGGCTCAGCAAGAAAACTGAAACATGCTCATAAGCAATTAATAAAATATTATTACCAAATCATAATAAGCATGCCTAGCAGTAATAACCCTACTCATGCATGCATACATGTACAAATAAATGATTATGGACTTATTATGGGGCTTGTAGCCCTAATCAGATGACCATAGAGTCAACCTGGGGTCCTCTGCCCCATCCTCTGTATAACCAACTTTGGAACTAATCTAGTGTACTAGCTGCTAAGTTTTCTCCGACCAATAGATCGACCAAGCATATGATGCGCTCTTGGTTAGACCAAACCACATGAAACAGCACTCCACGCTATTGCCACGCTTGACTAATAAGTCAACGCCTTATGACCAGCACTCAGTGTGCTAATGTCGTCCTTGGCTAATAAGTCAATGCTTTACGACCAATAATCACCGTGCTAATGTCTTCCTTGACTAATAAGTCAATGCTTTACGACCAACACTCAATGTGCTAATGTCGTCCTTAACTAATAAGTCATTGCTAGGATAAGGGACTAATAAGTCACCCTGGGTCCCTTAGCCCTATCCCCTGTATAAGCGTACCTGGCGCTGACCAGCACTCCATGTGCTAGTGCCGTCCTTGACTAATAAGTCAATGCTTTACGACCAACACTCATCGTGCTAATGATGTCCTTGACTAATAAGTCAATGTTGGGGCCCAACCCTAGGATATGGGACTAATAAGTCATTCCAGGGCCTATTGTCCTATAGTCTATATAACCTTCTTTGGAGCTGATCCAGCGTACCTAGCGCTGAGTTTTCCCCGACCAATAAGTCGGTCAAGCGTTATATGCGCTCTTGGTTAAGCATAACCATAACAACCAGCGTTCAGCGCGCTATTGTCGTCCTTGACTAATAAGTCAACATTTTCTCAATAAGATAATGCAAACATGCATATGTCATATGTCAAATATCCAGATACAAAGCGTTCAACATGCTTAATCAATAATCATAAGCATAATCATAATCATGCACATACTCATGCGTTCATGCCCTATTCATGTTCCTGTTTAGCAATATGGAATCACAAGCATAATAATAATCATGCACATTTACAGAGACTCAAGCTCTGATCAATTTTACATTCAACATGTAGGCCATGCCATAATCACATGTATCACATACTGGGTGCAGTTTTCTTACCTTTGGTCCAAGCACAGGTTACCAATAAACAACCCTGGAGCACGATCCTGATTTTGAGCCCCTAGCGATTACCTAGTCACAACCATAATATAGAATCCCATCAATAACGAGTAAACACAGGCTTCCAGACCAAGTCCTAGCCTTCAGGACGTCCAATCCTACCAAATCGTGTAGAAAGATAGATCTCGAGCCCTTAGGTTTATGTTCCCATGACTAAAAACCCACTTTGGCTAAAACTTCCCTTTTGGGCCACGACCCCAAAATCCCGAGCTGCAACCTGCTCAAGAACAGGGGCTAAATCCCTCTCTGTCTGCACCGTGGGCTGCAGCCTGCCTAAAAGGTGCCGTGGCCCAAGCGCCCAAACATCCATGTGTTGGTTTTTATTGATCAAATCAGAGATTATGCGCAGCGGAACAACAATCAAATTGTCAGATTAATCCCATAAGATTTCTAGATCTACTTCTTCATACTCATATATATATTGAATCAAGGACAAGAATAGAAACATTACCTCAGGTCCTTCCTTGCTGCTATCTTTTCGTATGGCTGAATCCTTGAGATCTCACACCAAGATCTTCCAAAATGTTCTCAGTCACCCAAAGAACGAGTGTGGGCTCGCTATACAAATAATAGGCAATAACTATTTATCAGATATTCTCAACACATGAGATCTGATAAAGTTTGGACCTAGGTTTTGTGAAGAACAATGACCTTTGTTTTTGTCACTGATCTTTTTCTCTGAGAGAATCCTAGATATTTTTCTTCCCTGAAAACTTACGTTCTGTGAAAACTGATATCCAATATTTAATAATATCTAATATATTAAAATATTTGTTATTTTAAACAAATTCAAAATAACTGACCAGTTATCAGATTTTTGTTTAAATAATAATATTTAAATCAAATCAAAATATCTCATTATTTATTTAATATTTAAATAACTAAAATTGTGGAATTAAGAGACCAAGTCTATCTCTTATGCGTGTAGCACAGTGCCTGTGCACTGTGCCACACGTGTACCACATGCATGTGCAGGCATGTGATTTTTCCCAATTTTATTATTATTTAAATACCAAAAATCCCAAAATTAAATTAATTCAAAATTAATTATATATTTTTTTGTTAAATAAAATAATTAATTAATTACACATAATTAAACAATAATTATGTTTGATACATAGAAAAATATTTTACTTATCACATAAGTCCTTTTTGCCCAATTTTTGTATTTGCCTTTGACTGTGATTGTTTGAGCCATTTTGGGGACCATGGACCTATAACATTAAGCTCCAATAAATTGAAACTAAATAATTAAACTCTTTAATTATAATAGTTAATTTATTAATTCTGATATTACTCCACTATAAATTCAGAACTGCACTCTTTATGTTATAGATATTCTTTTACATAAATCTTTTTCTTAAGTCGTCCATTGATATAACCATCTTACAATAGTTCAACCCTCTAATTAATTAGTTCATAAATTAGAATGGAAGAATTACCATTTAACCTTTCTAATTTACTTCTTATTCCTTAAGTACCATTAATTCACTAGTGAATAATTAATCTATAATCTAATTATAGATTTGAGCTCAAAATCATTCAGTTCCAGAATTAACCCTTAAGGGAACTAATATACGATCCGTTAGGAAAGATTAGATTCCGTATTGTTGATACATGTTCCCAGCCATCCATGATATTAAATCTCCAAAACAAAAGTCATTAGCCTCATTCTTTGAAGAGACCTTAACAAATGAATCAAAAGATTTAATAAACATGAACAGGAGTTCATGAACACTCAGGATTTAGGTTGATCTATAAATGATCATCAGTTATGATATGAATTACAAGTCTTTATTGTTAAATGGTTTTAGGATAAAGACTTTAATTCATATCGATCCATGTCATATATAATCATATTATATAAAGCACCTTTACCGAGATGTCTTACCACATCAATAATCCGAATCTAGATTATTTGTATCATTATGATACTCAGTAAACCGTACTTACAACTCCAATTAAAGAATTCCATAACTTTAATTTGTTGTTGTTGACTATTTTTATTCATTCATGTGATCTTAATTCTCTCGTACTAATACAATATCACACCCTCAATAATGAATATGGAATTTTTATGATATTTACAAAATTATTCAAACAATAATTTAACAATCTAAATATGACAATAATAATAAACCATTGTATTTATTTATTCACAGAAAAAACAAATGTCTTTACATGCTTTTAGGACACACTCCTAACACCATGAGCCAGCTACTTCTTCCAGCCTAGGCCGCGACACACAAGAAAAGGGTCGTAGCCCAACCACGAACACAGCCAAGAACTCTGTTTTTCCCATTTTAAAACCTTCCAAAAACCTATCCAAACATACTCAAATCTCAAAAACAAAGTTCCCAATCATCTCAATGGCCCAAAACCATCAAAACCCAAGCTTCAAACCATTCAAAAACTTCTCAGAACGTAAAATCCAAATTCAAAATTTAAGAAATTTCAAGAAACAGAAACTCGGAAATTCAAAGCTCAAATTACCTCTGATTATGTCGTTTCTTGCTAAATCCTCCAACTAATAGCTTAAACTCGAGTTTTCTTCGAAAATGCTAACTGGAGTCAAAAAGAGAACGGGAGAGAGAGAACGTAATTGAACGTTCTTTTTATGTTTATGATAGGTTATTTCGAGCTTAAGTAACCTCAAACAAATCCCAATGCTTGGGGTCCCAAAAATGCCCCCGAGGGTAAAATGGTCAAAATCCTTAGAATTCCCTCCCGATCTCACTAACTCCCAATATATCATAAAAAAAATCATTCCCATTACCCAATATCCTAGTAATGTATTAAATACCCAAAATACACATTGACTCACACCGAGGCAAATATGGGTCCCATTGTGACTTTCCCACTTGCTTGCTCCCTAGGATCATCTCGTGCCGTGTAACCCAAATATATCCACATAATAATGTGGTCCCACACATATATGACATATATGCCAAATATACCCATAATGGGCCAAATTACAAAAATTGCCCTTTTAATCAGAAATGGGCCCACATGCATATTTAATACACCAAAACATGCAAGTCATATTATAATATAACTCACATAATCACATATTGATACACACACACACATATATATATATATCACATAATTTCCATAATTTGCCATCCTGGCCCCCTAATCAAGGCCCTAAGCCTAATTAGGTAATTTAGGACGTTACAATACTGGCTTCTCAAAAGGACCCTAACCGTGGCGTCCAGGTTGGCCAAACATGTATGCATCGCTCCATGCCCTCCAACTCATGGTTGATCAGCCTTTTTCTTGCCATTACCTGCACCATAGAGCACCTGTGAGCCGAGGCCCAGCAAGAAAACTTCACAACACAACATATAAAAATATATTTCAATAAATGCATAACGAATAACACAACAGACAATCCACAAATTTCTATTAAAATTCACAACAATAGCCTAAGCCGGTCAGGGTACGTTACCAAGCACCAAGTTCATGGTCTTAACCAAGCAGGTGAGTACAACACCCTTAGATGGCTCTGCCATGGCGACCTGAATTCAACATGCATAATGCCGATCTCGGCCTTTGCCCTCTTCGTCACAAACACATATATGACATAATAGTTATAGACATTTACACATAACACTAAGCACAATACAAGAATTGATAATTGGGCCATGCCCTTCTCTACAAGCACAAACAGTTCTCTTACCTTGAGTCCTGAGCTGACAGTACAAGGCGATCCTGAGCATGATCCGTAATCCCGAGCCTTAGCGGTAAAACCTAGTCACAACGTAATAATAAATAACCATCACAATCTAAACCAATTAAAAGCTTTAGAATAATATACTAGCCTTCGAGACTTCGAATTCTACTAAACCGGGTAGTAGAATCCTTCCCGAGCCTATAGGTTTGAGTCCCCGAGCTTAAAAACCTATTTTGGCTATTTCCCTTAATTAGAGCCGCAGCTCAGCCCATAGGGTCGTGAAGCGCTACAAGTCAGAGAGCCTAAGGCTCTCTCCTGGGGGACACGGGTCGCGGTAGGCTACACCCTGCACCACGCCGCTTAGGAAATTTCAGAAACTTCCCATGCCATTTCATGCACACGGGCCGAGATGCTTGAAGAACAGCTCCACGACTTGAGCTCAAAACAAAAAATTTCCCAACATTTTCCCAAACCAAAACCTCTAACAACAACATTTCAACCTAGTTCAATCATCAAAACAACACCAATAACTCAGATAAACAATAATTAACAAGCCATGGCCTCCAAGACAGTCTAAAATCAACAATTCTTAAATTAAGAACCAAAACCTTAACTCCTCAAAAAAACCACAGAAAAGCTACGAAAATAGATCTTACTTCTAAATTCCTCAGTGAAAATTTGAACTCCCTTAGCTGTAGGTACTCACAGTAGCCAAAAGTCCTTAGCCACAAGCTCCAACTACTCCAAAGTGATTCAAATCCCTTCCTAGCCTCAAGGGAGATAGAGAAAGAGAGAGAGAGAGAGAGATATGAGAGGCTTTATTTTTTTTTTCCTGATTGCTTCTATACTTCCTAAGGCCCCTAGATAAATAAGGCAGCCCAAGACTAAGCCTATTCATTGCCACAAAATACCAAATGCCCCTAACTTCCAACCTTACTCTTTAATGCCCCAAGAGCGATACCGTCACTTGCCACCATTTTCCTGCTAAACCTCAGGTAGTCCTATAAATTCCTGAATAATCCTGACATACCCAAATATTCATAAAATAAATTCCCATTATCCAATAAACCCCATCAATGTACTAAATTACCAAAATACCCCTTGGCTCACCCCGACCTGGGTATTTAACCCCGTTGTGACTATTCTGCTAATCCGCTCACTAGGATCGCTTCGGATCACACATCACAAATATATGTCCACAATACAGTGGTCTCACTCGTAAAGCATATATATATGTATATTACAAATACACCTCAACGGGTCAAAAATTACAAATATGCCCCAATTTACAAAAATAACCCCACATGCATATTTAATACACATAAACATGCATAACTATTCACATTACCATATAAATCATCTATACTACATAATCACCCATATATTCAGTTTATTCAACAAATAAATCTGATTATGCCCTTCTGGCACAGTAATCTAGACACTCAGCCTTAATAGCAAATTCAGGACGTTACTGCTTTCCCCTCCTTATTGAAATTTCATCCTCGAAATTTATTCAAACATCTCGGGATACTAATCTTGCAAATCTGACTATAACTTCAGAGTCAAGTCCTCTACCTTGATTTCTCTTGTAACACCCTCACTAGAGTGACAGTCTTATTCCATAAGACTTTATCTCTTCTATCCAGGATTTCCACTAGCTTTTCCTTACACAATAAATCCCACTGAAATTCCAGGGTCTTTTCACCCAATCAGAGGTAGTTCTCAACACCTCTTTCCTTAACATTGGCACCAGTAACACCTTATGAGGCTCTACCTATGCTGGGGTAAGGATAATCTGTAGCCCCATTGCCTAATCCTTGTTAGGATCCCACAGGTCTATTAGCCTAGTGTCAAAACTCCTCTTTCTTTCCCAAACTACCTTATCCTTTTTAGTCTACAAGACTTACAGAAGTACAAAGTCTCCAATGGTGGAACTCCATGTTCCCATATTTAAATTTGCAAACTCATATGTCCTTTCAATAGAGGAGACACTCGTGCTCTGACAATCCTTAATAACTTCATTGGTCCTCCGAACCAATTCTGAACCAGGATATTTTCTGTCCCTCATCTCATTCCCCCAGAATAAGTAATTCTCGTTTCCTATCTCATAATATTTCATATAGAATCATTCTGGACGTCGACTAATATTCATCACCATGACAATCCAGTCAAGGGACCGTATTGGCCTCGATGTCTTAAAAATTTACACATTCGAGGTAAAATTCTTAGAGTCCAGGTTGTCCCTTCAAGTTATAAGTCTATCTAAAGGTAACCAGTAATTCCAAACTCCATTCTTATACTCATCACCCTTAATGAACTTTTTTCCAGAACATGTGAAATAAAGGGTCTCACTTCGACGCTATCAACTTCGGTGTCCCCATGGAGACGTACCGTCTCCTTTTGGGTATACTTATCCCTATGATAATTCACTCACACAACACAAAAGAGTGCTATCTTAATCTGTTGAGTCATAACTTCTCCCACCCACTCATCTTACCTGCAATCTGAGGTGTTCCACCCTTACGGTCCATAACTATAACCCTCCATCCAAAATTAGACAGTCTCGGTATACAAATTTTAGGCAGTGCGCCTCCCGGTACACAAATTTCATTCAAACTTCCTGGATACAACAATCATAAGGGGTAGTATAAAAATAATCCAGAATCTCTACCTTGATGCCAGCATCCATCAGATCACTCATCTGATCTTCATATCTTATCATATCCATACTAAAATGGTAGGGTTCTTAACCATTGCTACAAGATCTTCTTTCAGTACTTCGTCATTCATAGAGGTATGTTTTCCAATTATCAATCAAGGATTATGTACTAATCTCGGTCGTCACCTCACCTAACTTTACTGTAGTCCATTACGAATAATACAACTGGCATGGACCTCTCTCACTCAAGGTGTCAACCTCCACATTAGTTTTCTCTGAGTAATAAATGATTTCAATGTGAGTCCTTCACTAGTTCCAACTAGTGCCTTTGTCTCATGGTCAACCCTCTATGGGTGTTGAAACGCTTTAACTTTCATGCTGGTGTACGTACTTCTTTTCCATAAGCGTCGTCACCTCACCTTAACCGTGGCTATCTGACATTATTGTCAACTCAATGTCCCATGTAGAATAGTTATATTCTTATTCCCTTATCCACTGTGAAGCACGAACAATCACCTTTTCAGTCTACACACGAGTGCACCCTTAGCCTTAGAGCACCGCTCTATAAATCCATGTTTTAAGTAAGGATATTGTCCACCATACCATGTCCATCACATGCATATTTTAATACCATGGCATGCTAATCAACCTTTATTTTCACTTCTGAAATTTTGGCACGCAACTATCCATTCAGATAAACTTTAGGTTCCTACATTACCTTAGTCAAGGGTATGGCAGTCCTCGAAGATGCTTCAAGTAAAAGTCGATATGTTTCACCATTCTCACCGTGCTTCTAACCTTTAAGGCATTCCTTTATGAAATTCCTTATTATTTCTATCTTAACTACATCATACATGATCCCATCACTTCCCATAATGGGACCTTGAATATCCTTTGGAGAAATTGAAACTTATCCCTTCTAGAACCTTACCTGTAACTCCCCGTTTCCTCAGCCTCGGTATTATCAGCGAAAAATGTTACTCGTGTTCTGTTCTTAACTGGAAGTAATCCAAAATATTCTCGATCGATCCAAATGCAAATTGTCCACACCATTCCTATATTCTCTACTTGCTGAATATACATGGGTTGCTGAAGCATTGGTCAATTCATGAGCCTTCATTGATAAACCATCACATCATACATGGTGCGAGAGGTAATTGTTGAAATGTCTCTTTCCTTGATCCTTAGCTGGTAATAACTAAAACGATGGTAAATTCTTGATAGCACTGTCTTACCTTGCAACCGAGAAAATAAATCCTTCACTCTTGGAAATGCGTATTTATTCTAAACAATTACTTTATTTGGCTATCCATATGCAATACACATTCTCGTAGACTTAGCCTTCTCCTTAACAAATAGCATTGACATGTCCTATCGTGAGATGCTTCGTTTGATCACCCTTAAGTCGAATAACTTCTTTGACTGAACCTTTAATTCATTCAGCTCAGCTAGTGCCATTTTGCATGATGTCTCTGGTACCGACTTTATCCCTGCCTTAATCTCATAGCACACTCAATTCCTATTCGCGACCACAATCTTGGCGAATCCTCGTAACCCCATCTAAAACTTCATTGGCTGATCTAGTTTTCCCTTTGGTCTAACTGATATAATCCTGGTGGTATCTCTCACCCTAGTTAGGCACCACGTGTACGCAACCAGGTCCTTCCCCTTTTAAACTTAGAAGTCCCCATCCTTTCCTTATAGTCCATGCTTGTCCCTTTCTTGGCAAACTAATCCATACTCGGGATCACATCAAGTCCTCATATAACCAGCTCAATTAATTATTACTGCTAACTTCCTACCAATAATACTCTGACCCGTCTCCTAGAAATTACCAATTTTTCTCAAGCCCCATAGCGTATAAATCATATAGTGTGTACCACATATCTATGTCTCTACTAAAAGATACGCAAGATCAGGCTTAATCAGCACAATATGAAAGAACGAGAACTAGAATGCCAACCTATCGCCTCTGAGGGACTAGCCTCGGGGCTTTGACTACATCAAGGCGAACACTTGAGCTGGATTCGAGCTATCTGCACTCCTTGGTTCTCCCGTTTTCAATCTCGGGCTATCCTCCTTGAAGTGACCAACTATTCCACATAGAAAACATGCCTTCGCTAGACATTCTCCCAGATGGTGTCTACTACACTTGGCGCACACTAGATAACTTCTCCAGACCTCGTTGTCGCCCTGAATACAATGACCTCTCCTGTAAGGACCAAGAGTAGTAGAGCTATTAGGGGTCTTTCTTTTGTTGTTACTGGGGCCTCCACCCCTAACTGATCCTGCACATGGGGGTACCATTGTCTGAGCGTCCTGCCATATGGCACTCTCACCCCATATCTCAGCTCCTTCGTCCTCTATTGCAAGATTCGTCCCTGCTACCTAAGCATAGGTAGAAATCTAATGTACTGGAGCGATCCTGACTCTCTGGGCTATCCCAGAGTTAAGTTCCCGAATGAATCGTTCCCCCCGGGCCACTTCTGTTGGTACCAAATCAAAGGTGAATTGGCCAACCCATCAAATTCTTTGACATACTCCATCACTGTCTTACTAACTTGAACCAAGTTCATAAACTCATTGGTCTTTGCAATTCAAACTGCGTCACATTAATAATTTTCGTTTAGCGATTGTATAAATTCATCCTAACAAATCATAACATCATTCTGGGTCTGGGATACTACTTCCCACCACATTCAGACATCCTCCTGCTGCATATACGTGGCATAAGCCACTCTATCACTGCCTACCACTCCCACATAGTCAAGGATGGAGCGGGCCATGCCCATCCATTATTCATCTCTGAATGGATCCAGGCCTCCCTCAAAAAACTAGAGGATAATACTTCTAGAATATTTCATACAGTAGCTCCCATCTATTCCCATCCTCAGGTAGAACTGATCAATCATAAATAGCAAACCAATACACTATAAACATATCATAACCATATGACATTCAAGGGGCCATGTCCTCGCATTATACATTCATCATGCTCTTTATATATACTAATAATAATCAGGCAAGTAGGGCAATTCAGATACGCAATTAGACAAATATTTCACTTAATACTGACCAACCCCAAGTCATGCTTGTCTCTGCCAACGAGCATACATGTTCGGTCAATCTCTAGGAACCATAAATCTTGGCATGATCTGATAACTAACACCCTACGACCCTAGAGTCGTTACCATGTGGTTTTAAAATGTGTATTTGACTCGCCAATCGAGGTGTTAGACACAAAAGTGTAATTAAATTCACGTAATGACTCATTTAGTAAAAACTTTCATATAAAAGATTTGTACTTTCATTATGATCATAAAAGAGCTACATTTGGATCCCAAAATATTGTTTAAAACATATTTACAATTTAAAAGTCACTATACAGTTGACCAAAGCGACAAAATCAGACATTATATTGTGCTCCTCAAAAGTACCCCAACCGTTGTGGTCAAATAGGCCAAACATGTACGCACCGCTCCATGCCCTCCAACTAATGGTTGATCGACCTTTTCCTTGCCCTTACTTGAACCATATAGCAACCATGATCAGAGGCCAAACAAGAAAACTTTATAGCACAACATATAGTAATATATATCAATAAATTCATAACTAATCACACACAATAGACAGTCCACAAATTTCAATTAAAATTCACAACAACAGCCTAAGCTGGTCAGGGTGCGTTACCAGGGACCAAGTTCACGGTCTTAACCGAGTGGGTGAGTATAGAACCCTTAGATGGCTTTGCAATGGCGACCTGCATTCAGCATGCTTAATGTCAATCCTGCCCTTTGCCGATCCCAGCCTTTGCCAATCCTGACCTTTGCCGCTCCGTCACAAACACATAATGACATAATAGTTACAGACATTTCAACATAACACTAAGCACAATACAAGCACATATAATTAGGCCATGCCTTGCTCTACGGGCATAGACAATTTTCTTACCTTAAGTCCCGAGCTGACAGTACAAGGTGATCTCGAGCACGAACCCTAATCCCGAGCCATAGCGATAAAACCTAGTCATAATGTAATAATAAATAACCATCACAATCTAAAGCGATTAAATGTTTCAGAATACTATAATAGCCTTCAGGACCTTGAATTCTACTAAATTGGGTAGTAGAATCTTCCCGAGCCCATAGGAATGTGTTCCCGAGCTTAAAAACTTATTTTTGGCTATTTCCCTTAATTAGAGTCGCGACTCATCCCATAGGGTCGTGACGTGCTACAAGTCAGAGAGCCCAACACTCTCTCTCTTGGGGACATGGGCTGTAGTGCACTACACCCTACGCCGCGACACTTGGGTGATTTCAGAAATCGCCTAGGCCATTTCATGCACATGGGCAGTAACGCTTGAAGAGCAGCGCCGCAGCTCGAGCTCAAAACCTAGAATTTTCCAGTGTTTTCCCGAACCATAACCTCTAACAACAACATTTCAACCTAGTTCAATCATCAAAACAACACCAGCAACTCAAATAAACAAAAATTTACAACCCATGCCTCTAAGACACTCTAAAATCAACAATTCTCAAATTAAGAACCAAAACCTTGACTCCTCTAAAACGCCACAGAGAAGCTACAAAAATATATCTTACCTCTGAATTTCTTGGTGAAAATTTAAACTCCCTTAGTTGTAGGTACTCACAGCAGCCAGAAATCCTTAGCCATAAGCTCCAATTCCTCCAAAGTGATTCAAATCACATACTCCCTAAGACCCCTAGATAGATAAGGCAGTTTTTTCCTAATTGCTTCTAGACTCCCTAAGACCCCTAGATAGATAAGGCATCCCAAGACTAAGCCTATCCATTGCCACAAAAGACCAAATGCCCCTAATGTCCAGCCTTACTCTTTAATGCCCCCAACGGCGATACCATCATTTGCCACCATCTTCCCACCTAACCTCAAGTAGTATTATAAATTCCTGAATAATTCTGACATACCCAAATAATCATTAAATAAATCCCCATTACCCAATAAACCCCATCAATGTACTAAATTACCAAAATACCCCTAGGCTCACCTCGAGCCGGGTATTAACCCGTTGTGACTATTCCGCTAATCTGCTTACTAGGATCGCCTCAGATCACACATCTCAAATGTATCTCAACAATACCGTGGTCTCACTCATAAAACATATATATATATTACAAATACACCCTCAATGGGTAAAAAATTACAAATATGCCCCAATTTACAAAAACGGGCTCACATGCATATTTAATAAACATAAAAATGCATAAATATTCACATTACTGTATAAATCATCTATACCACATAATCATCCATATATTCAGTTAATTCCAAATATAAATCTGATTATGCCGTTTTGGCACAGTAATTTAGACACTCAGCCTTAATACCAAATTCGAGACGTTACTCATTCTCACTAGTTCCAAGCTGGTCGGGACTTGCAGAAGGATCTTGATAGCAAGAACACTGAGATTGATAATAAGAGCAAAGTGATCAAGGTGCTCAAGGAGTCATTGACAAAACTCATGTGCCAGCTGGATGAGCTTAAGGAGAAGAGGAGCAACCTCGATGTTCGTGTCAAAGAGCTCGAGGAACAGTAGCTCAAGTCAGTGGAGGAGATGAGGCAACTTAGAGAGAAGAGTTCGGAGGAGAAGAAACTTCTTGAGGAAGAGCTTCAACGCGAAAATGAGTAACACTCCTCGAACTTAACCGGGTTCAAGACTGCGGCCTTCAACTGCTTCTTCCTATTTTGGAAGAACAATAAAGAGGACAATTTTGACTACATCCTTGCCCATCTTCGCGACAAAGAAATCCCCAAGTGTGTTGCTCGCGAAGAGGAGGAGCATGAGGATGCTCCTGGTGCTGAAGAAATTCCTACAACCCCTGAAGTCGAGTAGGAGAAGCCTGAGGGGGAAAATGCCAAGGTGGTGGAGCCTTGAGGTGGGTATCTTTTTTGCTTTTTTTTTGCTTTTTTTTTTTTTTTTTAATTTCACCTTGGGTCTTAAGGTCCGTGGTGCACAAAAAATGGCTGGCCAAGCAACTTTTAATATCGGAAATATGTGTAAATATTTTTCCTCTTGCTTTATATATATATTATATAATGCTTGAGTGATTTGATTTTGATATAACATGTAACGACCCAAAATCACTAATAGGGCTTAAGGGCCTTGCTTAGCATTCCTGGAGGGCATAATTGGTTTATGTGTGATTTAATGATTAAATGCATGATTAGATGATATGCATGATTATATAATTATATGGATATGTGAAATGCATGTTTATGAGTATTAGATATGCATGTGGGCCCTGCTTAGCTTATAAGGGCATATTTGTAATTTTTGCCCGTCGATGGCATAAACGTGAGTATATATGTGATATTAGTGTGAGACCACATTATTTTGTGGATGTATTTGGATTATTCGGCATGAGGCGATCCTAGTGAGCAATTAGTGAAAATGTCGCAATGGGAACGAATACCCAGCTCGGGGGAGCCTAGGGGTATTTTCGGGAATTTAGAAAATATATTGGGGATTTTTAGACATTGGGGGAAAAATAATGGGTGATTAATTAGATGACGAGATTTAAGTGGTAAACATTAGGAAAACTCGTGGAATTAGTGGTAATTGGGAGCAAATGACCAATATACCCTTCTATTGATTAAAAGGCTTAGTTTTAATTGGGTGGGTAAAAGAGTCTTTTGGTTATTAGAAGAGATAATTGATATACTCTGTTTTCCTTAGATTATAGGAGAAAGTGGTAGAAGCAGTGAAGGAAAAGAAGGAAGAAAAAAAATGAGCTCACCCATCTCTCCCTCTCACGATTTTTCCCTCTCTCACTCTCCCTTGTGGATTTCGAAGCTGAGAATTCAAGAGGAGTCTAGGTCAGGCTTTGGGGCTTTGATCTTTGGAGTAACTGAAGGAGTTCAGTTGGAATTAAGCTCCCAAGTTGAGGTATGGTTCAAGAATATTTAGTTTGCTGAGTTTTGTTGAGGTTGATTTATGAGTTTGGATTTTGGACAGAAGTTTAAGGACTTAAGCTTGGGAATTGGAGGAATTAAAGCATGGAAGGGCACTGAAGGCAACCTAGGGTCAGATTCGTCCATCTGAGGTAAAATTTCTGTCCTTAATTGTTTGGGTTTTCTGGTTTTAGATAGTGTTCTTGAGCTTCAGAGCTCAAGATTGGTTTCTGTGTTTGATGAAGTTGTTAGCCAGTGTTGTCTTCCACAACATTCCTGAAACCAAATCTACCCGTAGCCCAACTTTGTAGTAACCCCAATCTTTCCTTATATACCTATACAAGTTTCCCACTGGTTAGCTTAGTTTCCATTCAGTCTAATTAAAATACTCGAAATGATATCCCTTATAATCCATGGTTGTCTCCTAACAGATCCACTTTCACTCTGCCTCATGTTGAGGCTTCCTTAAGACGAACTCTATTGTTCTCACTTTGAACTTCTTAATTACTTGTATCCTAATTCATCTTCCAGAAGTTCCTTATTCCTCCCCAACAAATGTTATTATCTTCAGCTTCTCACATAGCACCCTTGAGGCAGACTCTCTATATTTAACTCCTTCTCGGAACATTCTCCTCCAGCTCGTTACATGATTAAAACATAAAACATCCAGTTAAATACTCATCTTCGAGGAATTGGCCTCGAACTTCGAGTGTAACGAGGCTTTCTAGTCTTTCGTTCCCTCACCATGGAAAATCCATCCTAACATACTGAGTTATTTCATTTAAAAGTCGTGCCCTCACCCGTCATCCTCTCAGGTGGCATCCTCTCCTCCAGGTGCATACTGAATAACCTCCCTGGTTCCTGTCACCATCTTGATAACTATCTTTTCAATCATTCTCCTTCCCAATCACAAAATAGGTGCCCTAGCACTATCTGGGGTCCTTCTACCTCAAAAATTGAGAATTTTTCCTTACTGAATTCTACCAATAGAAGCACTGTCCTTCACATCCCTTGCCCCGCAACACTCATGCTCTTTACCTCATTCCACAGATCTCAAATAACATGGCTCTCTTTGCTACTCAAATATCACCGAAGATCTAATACACTGGAGCAGCCCTGTCACCCTGAACCATTCCAGAATTTAATCCTTACATGGGTGATTATTCCCCACCACCACCACTTGCATAAATTTCCAAAGTAAGGTACCCAACTTCTTACACTCACTAACACAGGTTGTCATTGTCTTATCATTTCAAACCAAGCTCATAGATTTATTAATCTCCTCATCCTTATAATTTCTTTTATCGAGTCCCCATTTGAGTTCTTTCCAACCCATCATGCCAATATCTCAACCTGAACACCACTTTCTAGTATCCTCCTATTACAAGCACTTAGCACAATCCCTTAGTTATGACCTTTCACCTCCATATAACCAAGAATGAGGTTAGCTTTGTCCATCCACTAAAAAATTCCTAGGCAACCCAAGCTTTCCTCTCCAACCAGAGGTTAACGCCTCTTAAGCCCTCCAGTTACTTTTATTTATCTGTCTGTATCCTTATACTGTACCAATACCATTTACCCATATGCTAGCGGACATCTCCGGACTTTCAGGGTAGATGGAGATTTCCAACCCCAACTATCATCTACAACTCTCCTGTATTACGATGTCAGGTCTACTTAACCGTCCCGGATGCAAACAATCCAAGTTCATCCGCCACCGCTAACTAAACTTCTCCACCTTGAGGTTCACACTCCGAACCAAACCACATCCAGGTCCAAAAATCACAATATTCATAAATTTAGCTACCCAATCATACCACAACTAAGTATACTCACGTTTTATTATGCCTCCTACAAGCCAATAAACAGATATTACATATGGATTCAATTTAGGCAGTTAACCACACACACTCAGTATGCAAACCATTATCCCAATATTCATCCACATGCATTAGCAATGCTTTTCAGCACACTTCAATCTCATAATGCAATAGTCAAGGGCCAGGCCCTATCAGTATCTCATGCATATGTTAACTCATTCATCATGCTCTATATATAAAATAAGCAGGCAAACAGGGCATTCAAATACATATTCAGACATATTAACCAATCTTACCAACCAACCCTGAGTTGAGCCTGTCACTGACTGCGTGTGTACATGTTCGGTCAATCTCCAGAACTAATAACCTTGGCTCGCTCTGATACCAAGTTGTAACGCCCTGCTTCCTTAGAGCCGTTACTAAGTGAGTTTAAAAACGTGTTTTCATCTCACTGATCGAGGTTTTAGATCAACAGTGTAATTAAGCTTTAAGCAGAGGAAAAACCTTAGAAATAGTAATTTCCATAGAAAATCATAAAAGGTTTACACTTGGGATCCCAAAATACAATTTAGAAATGTTTACAACATATTAATTAAACTAAGTCGACTAGACGACAAAATCAGAGTTTATTTATAAGCATCTCCCAAAATTCTCTGGCTGTGGCAGCCAGGCTGGCCAAACATGTACACGCCGCCCCACGCCTGCTATAATCATGGTTGGTTGATCTTCTCTTTACCCTTACCTGTACCACAGAGCATCTGTGAGCCGAAGCCCAGCAAGAGAACCCACACACAGATAACATATGCAGCACATAAATCACGCATATAAATAGGCCACCAATTGGCTAAACACATACGGCCTAGCCGTCCCAGGCGTTTACCAAGCCCTAGATTTGCAGACCACGCCGTGAGGATATCCCAGGTATCCTTCTAGGGACTCGCCCTGGAAACTCGCACTCCACGTGCTCAACGCTGCTCCTGGCCCCTTGCCGTTCTCGGCCTTGCACTCAACGTGCCCAATGCCATTTCTGACCCTTCGCCGTTCTCGGTCTACACCGTTCCCGGCTCAAGCCGACCGTTCAAATCATAATACACATAGCATAACAAGCAAGTATGGAATTCTAGCTTAATCAGATAAAGGGCTACGCCCCGCAGTTCTAACATATTGGGCTCGGCCCTGCATATCAATCCATTCAAACACATTGGGCTCAGCCCTGCATATCAGTCCATTCAAACACATTGGGCTCATCCCTGCACATAAGCTCTATGGGAATAAGGGTTCTCTTACCTGAGTTCCGAGCTTTCTGAGCACTGATACCCTGAGCACAGTCCTCCAACGTGAGCCTCGCCGAAACCCTAGTCACAATACATTAACAATGTCCATCCATCAAATTCTAATCCAACAAATAACTTAGAGCCATAACCCTAACCTCTGGGTCCTTGAATTCTATCAATCTGGGTGATATGATCCATCCCGAGCTTTACCCCTTGAGTTCCCAAGCCCAAAATACCCTTAAAACTCAAACTGGTACAAAGGGTCGCGGCCCCACCCACAAGAGCCGAGGCTAGCCTCGAAACAGAGGCTAGCACCTCGCTGACCCCCACACGGGCCGCGACGCACATGAACTTCTCGGCCTCCCATGGCCGTGTGCGCACATGGGCCGCGGCTCTCACCATCGAACCCAGATTTTCCACCATTTTTCTACACCTTTCCTCAAATCAATTCACCCAAAACTCACCTATCTAACCCAGATATTTAACACATAAACTCCAGCTCATTAATAACTCAGTAACAACATCAAAACCCATTAGAATCCATCCCAAAACTCAAATAGACCTCACAAGAACAATTCTAATTTGCTAGCATGCATACTCTAATAACTAGCTGCAACTCTAAACTTATCCACCATAATCAAAGCTTACCTCTTGCTGAATTGAGCCTTAGAACCAGTTCCCCCTATGCTTCAATCTTCAAGCTTCAAGTTCCCTTAAATTTCCCCAGCTGAAATCCCTTAGCTTTAGATTAGTTTTCCTTAAGTTTCCCCTTGGGTTTGCTTTAGTGAGTGAGAGAGTGAAGAAGATGAGAGCTATCTCAGCTAAGAGAGAGTGTATACGTCGGTTTCCCCAAGGTTCTAAGTAATTCCCCCTTTTGTCTTATTCGCTTAAGTCTATGTGGCTACCTCAAAGCTCGGGGCACCAAAACGTCCCCGAGGGCAAAATGGTAAATTTCCCCAATATTCCCACCTAGACATTCTATCCTCAAATATATATGCAAATATTTATTTTCATGTCCCGATATTCCCATAACACACCTAGTACCCAAATTACCCCTCGACTCGCCCCGAGTCGGAATCTCAACCCTGTTGTGACTCTCTGGCTAACCGCTCCCCAGGACTGTCTCGGATCGTGCTACGGAGACATATCACATATATATAACAAATATCGCATTCATGCCCCTAATATCCAGACGGGCCCACATGCACATTTAACTCACTAAACATGCATCACTATCATATATTCGCGTTAATTCACCCATTAACATATTATAGCATATTAAATCATCTATTTCCCTCCAAGCACACTAATCAAGGCCCTAAGCCCGATTAGGAAATTCAGGTCGTTACAATTGGCTCGGGAGAGGCGAAGGAGAAACCCAGAAAATTTAATGTGTCGGGTTGCAGCAATGTAGCGCTAGGTTGGGAGCGCTACAACGCTAGGCTGTGTTCTTGGGGGCTGGAGTCTCTGACTTTAGCACTGTAGCACCCATCAGGTAGTGTTGTAGTGCCACTTAGCCTTTTGAACTTGGTTTTTGGGAACTTTTTAGGGGTTTTACTTGGTGGCTCGGGGGGACGGTTTCACCACTTCGTTTGGTGGAATTAGAGGTCCTGAGAGCGTGAGTTTGGTCCCGGGATTGTCCTTTAGAATTTAAACTCATCAAAGTACCATTTATGGATTGTGACTAGGTGTACACTAGGGCTCGGAACGAGATCATACTCGAGGGGAGTTCGTAGTAACTAAAGCACTCGGAATCGAAGGTGAGAAAACTGCACCCTTATGTGATTATGTAGGACTAAGATTCCCTGTATTTGAATGCATATATTGTGTGATTGTGATATGCCATGTGAGCATGAAATAAATGGCCTAAGAGTGCCGGGACTGATATTTGCAAACAGGACTTGAAGCCCTTAGGAATAAGGTACCTTGTGAGGGTGAAAACTTATGGCTCGAGGAGTTCGTACAAATATGAGATGTACCTACAGACCAAGAGGAGGAGAAGACATACGGAGGTACAACCCTGAATGCCCTAGGTATCTAACCTTAAACACCACGCGCAGACAAGTAGTGGTCATAGAACATGGTACCTAATGTGGTCCTTCCCAGCCAACCTCTGACACTCGTACTAAATGTGTAGTGGAGGCATATTCAGGTACTAAAGTAGAAGCGCTCCCACATGTTTTGACCATGTACTGAAGCTGACACCACAACCTTCTGCTCCACAACCACCTATGCCACTACGTCTGATGCCACTTCCCTGATAATGTACTTATGAACAATCTGGTCCCTTGGGACCACAATGTATTAGGGGTCATTAAAACCCACTATAAAGGGAACCTCACTTCATCATTGAAGGGGGTTGGAAAAATACTGTAGCTTGGTATCAAGAGAAATACAAGTTCTTTTCCCCATTTCCTTCTACAACTATTTTCTAAGTTTCTTATTAGATTTTTGAAGTTCTTCATTTATAAGCACCATACTTTGATTTTTCTAACTTAACATCGTTGACGAGTTCTCACCGTCAACAAATGGAGATGACAAAGGCTTCGCACAAATTGAATTTATTGTCCAAAAATTTCTATTCCTAGCCTCCCCTTAGAGATTTCTTAAAGCTACTACAATTTGGAATGACATTGGGATTGACAAGCCTTTAATCTTCATTCAAGTCAAGCTTTCTTGATGAAGATCTTGGAGAAAACTAGTAATCTAGTGAGTTAGAGAGAGAGTGGTGAGTGATCAATACACCAAAAACTCAAATGAACCCTTTAAATAGTATAGGAACCCTCATTGGTCTCAACCAATGAGATTAGAGCATTTTAAACTAGTTTTGGAGCCAAACACGTAATTTTACTGTCCTATATTGACCTCCCAAGTGATGCGTCGCCTACTCCCACGCGATGCATCGCCTGAATGGTGATGTGTCACCACCATGCAGGCGATGCATCGCCTGTCTGGTGGTTTAACTCCTGAGTGATGGGCTGCCACCTTCAGGCGATGCAATGCTGGTACCACTGACTTGACACCCCCAAACATGCACTAAAACATCTCCAAATGCCTCCAAACTTTTTAGGTACTCTTATATACTCAAAAGAAACACTTTGGACCCAAACAGATAATTTATTGATGCCTATACCAAAATTCAACCCACTCATGTTGACATTAGTGAAATCATTTTTGCACCTATTTGTGTCTAACCAATTTCACTATGTATTTAACCAATCATAACAGTTGTGTACTTTAAACACGGTACCAATTTTCAATCAACTTTATATATTAACCCATTAAAAGAAATCTATAATATTACTAAATTTTGATTGCTTGGGGGCAGGTATGTATGATGTCATACTTAGTACACTTTTAAGTCTTTAATAAATTCTGGTTAGCATAGAATTCGAAAATGAATAATTTGGTAGCTTGTTTGAGCCCGAGTTTTCATAATAATTCTAAATAAAAATAAGCTAACAAGAGAAATCAAAGCAATAATGCCTGAAATATAACAGGTAAGCTATTAAGTAATAAAATCCTGGACCTAAATAGGTACACGATCTGAATAATAACAGGGCAGCTATTAAGCACAAAATTATGAAAATAACTCGGTGGAAAAGACTTCCTACAACTATAAAAAATATCATAAGTATAAAATAGTTAAAAGGAACTTATAAAAGTCATGAGTTATATGAATTCAGAATGAGGTAGTTAACCTCGAACAAGCCAAAATGGCACATTGTCTCGGCCTCAAATAGTTAGTAAGGTTGATATTACTAAGCATTATCGCTTACCTATTTGTTCATGTTGTATGTAAGTGCAAGTAGGGGTGAACACGGGTCAGATTTGCAGGTTTCAGGTTTCTCGGGTTCGGGTTTTATGGGTTTCGGGTATGAGAATTTAATGTCAAATTCAATTCGATGCTTCTCAGATTTTATACAATTTTGGATTTCTGGTTTGAATGAGTCGGGTGTGTTCGGATTTTATACCTATTGGGTCTGTTTTTTGATTTGGGACTTTTTAGGTTTATATATAAAAAAAAAATATTATTTGTAGTCGTTATTGGTAGGAGTGAGTTACACTTCTCTAAGGTGGGTGGGCAACGAGTAACGAAATCAAATCCCCTGTCAAGTAGATTTCATAATCGCTAACGTCAATTTCGAAGTTGAAATCTGGACCTCTAACTTAGAGGTATCTTCTGGTACTCCTTCGCAACCCTACTATCCGCAATGACAAAATCGTCACCAAGGATAGCATAGGCCTTAAACTTCCCGCTGTCTGGATAAACCCATTCTGCTGCCAGCCACACCACCATGTGAAAATGCCAATTTTTTTCGAAAATGTCATTTTTTTTATTACTTTAAATATATGTTTGATAAAAAATAAATTGAAAAAAAAAAACTTGTAAAAATCAATTTGTTCAATTGTTTTGGATAAGATTGACAAATTTTATGAAAATTATGAAACAAAAATCCTTAAAATTTTAATTATAAATTGAAACTTGATAATGATATTAATTCAATCAACTCCCTAATCTCCAAAGTCCAAACTACAAGCATATAAAGTCTAAATACAACCATAAATTCTATAAAGTCCAAATACAACCATAAAATTCATAAAGTACATAAAAATATTACAAAAGAAAAAAACAAGTCTCAAAATTTTGAAAATACAAAGAAAAGCATAAGAACAAGAAAATATATCTATAATATTTTTCTTTCTTCTTCCTTTCATCTCCTTGCTAATGTTGAACGTCCAAATCCTAACATCTTAAAAATAAATTAAAAATCAAAGATACTAAATAAATAAATAAAAATACTCAAGTAAAATTAAGAAATTTGTACAAGTAATTCATTAAACATGAGATTGTTCCTTTTCAATTCCCAAATTGCTCAAGTGATGAGGTTGAAGATGGAGGATTGACAGAGGGAGTGCCAATGCCAGTGCTAGTAGTAGAATCATCTTCGATCATCTCTACAAATAATATTAATATAAAGATAAATATTAGATTATAAAACATTCACACTTAAAAATAAACATTCAGATATTAGAACTATGAAAATCCAAATAAAATTTAATAAATTATCTGACTCAAGATACTCTAATGCTTAAAGCACTTCTGCTCATCCATATAGTCTCGAACAATAATTGGTTGATGTGATCTGTTCTACCAACTATTAAGATGAATTAATGCTTCGACCATCTTTGTGCTCAATGAGCTTCTAAAAGGGTCTAAAATTTGACCCTTAGTTGAAAATGTCGACTCAGAAGCAACACTAATAACCGGTATAGCTAACACATCCTGATCTATGACTAACAAGATCTTGTATTTCCACCCACTACTCGCCCACCATCCCAAAACATCAAAATTCTCACTTGGAGGCTCAACTTCCTCTTCCAAATATTTATCTACATCATTTTTTGTCTTTCCACCATATTTCTCCAATTTTCGTGCCACAAACTCATCATGCAAATTACGTGATTTATTGACCGTAGATCGACCAGACACAACGAATGAAGAGGAACCACAAACAATAGACTAAGATATCTTAATACCATACATATAACATAATGTGATTTAATTGATTCAAATCAACAACACCAAACCAAGATCTCTTAATATCATCACCAATCATAATCTTTTTAGACAGATAATAAAAACTACAAACCACGAAAATAAAAGGTTCAAAAGCCTTTCAATTTCAATAATTAAATTAAAGGCCTTTTAATAATTTAATTAAATAAAATAGAAAAAATAATAACGGATTCAAAATCCATACATATTACATATACACAAAAGCAAAAAATTATTTTCAAAATAATTAACACAAAAATCAAAATAAAACCAAATATATACAATGAATGAACACAAAAAAAAATCAAAATAATAAACATAAATATCAGAAGTATGGTTAAGACTTAACAGTATTATACTATTATATACATCAATTTCTTTTCTTTTAAATTTTTTTATGGTGAGCATTAATATGGTAAAACGTTATCTTTTTTTAAATATTCATAAGACATCACGAGCATAACATTTTGGGAATAATAAAGTATAGACTCTAACTCTACTATAACACATCATAAACTCATAAACTAAGTGCGGAAATTGAGTTGAGTTACTGGATCAGCGGAGGGAGGAGGTGAGTTGTTGCTGCAGGTGCAAGTCGTTCGAGGAGACAAGGAGGTGTGACATTGCCAAACTCTGAGTCGCTGCAGGTCCATCCAAAGATTCAAAGAGGTTCATTGCTTCGTCTACCCGAGGAGCCCACAAGGTCTAAACAAGATAGGAGAGGGAGGCGTTGGGTTGGGTTGGATTGGGTTGGGTTGGGTTGGGTTGGGTTTGGGCTAGGGTAGTCGTCGCGTCAGGACTCAAGGAAAGAAAACAGAGAGAGTGGGAGGGAGGAGTTGGGTTTGGGTGAGTGTAGCCATAGGGCGGGACTCAGGGAAGAAAAAGAAATAGAAAGTGTGAGAGAGATATAGTATATACGGGTTTTTTTTAGGTTTAGACTTTAGGGTTTAATGTTAAATGCCTGATGGGTTTTTTTTTATTCGGGTTTCGGCTATCACCGAAACCTGTGCATATGTTGACATATGAATCTGAACCTGAATCTAACATAGCTTGGGTCGAATTGGATTCAACTTGAATT
This sequence comes from Humulus lupulus, assembly GCF_963169125.1. Lineage (NCBI taxonomy): Eukaryota > Viridiplantae > Streptophyta > Magnoliopsida > Rosales > Cannabaceae > Humulus > Humulus lupulus. The sequence goes on from NC_084793.1 coordinate 219,574,514, forward strand.
TGTTAGATTTTTCATAAAAATGGGTTTCTCGTTCTCTAGTCAGAAGGGTTTTTTGGATTTTCGGGTTTTTCCGGTCAAATGTTCACCCCTAAATGCAAGGGAAAAATGGAGCAGTGAGCACTGGAGTCTCCTTGCCAGATGTACATGTGGCTCGACCTTGGAGAAACTGTCACTTTTGAAATGTAGTTCTTCACTTTAAGTTAAAACTTTGTTGGCTCACTTTAGAACTTTAAAGGATTATTGTAAATACTTTTAGTGTGGGCATACGTCTTTCCAAAGGTTTTTTATATGGATTTTTGAGACTTTGTGTAATGAAAATATTTTATATTTCCGCAATATTTTGGTTTGGTCTTGAAGGTGAGAACTCGTCAATGAAGGTAAGTTAGAAAAAATCAAAGTATATAGCTTAAGAATGAAAAACTTCACGGATCTAATAAGAAAGTTAGAAAACAGTTGCAAAAGAAATGGAGAAAAGAACTTGTATTTCTCTTGGTATCAAGCTACAGTGTTTTTTCAAAAAACCCTTCTATGATGAAGTGAGGTTCCCTTTATAGTGGGCTCTAATGGCCCCTGATACATTATGGTCCCAGGGGACCAGATCGTATACAAGTACATTGTCGGGAGAGTGGTATCAAGCGTAGTGGTGTCGGCTCCTAGTACATGGTCAGAGTCTGTGGGAGCACCTCCACTTTAGTACTCGATTGTGCCTCCACTACTTGCCTAGTACGAGTGTCAGAGAATGGTTTGTGAGGACCACAACAGGTACCTCACTTATACGAACACTTATTCTCTGGCATGGGCCTTGTGTCCGTACTCTAATTCCTCTTGGTTTGTAAGTGCGCTTCGTACCTCTTTTGACTTCGCATCGAATCTCCATGAGGCTTTCCCTATCCTTCCTTTAACGCATTTTAAAGAAGTCCTCAACTTTACATCCTGTGAGACCCATATGAAGAGAGGTGACCCGTTGGCGGCACCTATCTCAGGGAGAGAGATAAGACCTCTCCAACGAGGCCTGCTTCGTATGTGGGAAGACTCGATGCCCATGCGTGAATTGATGGTCTCACTTTGCGAGACCATTGCCCCACAGCCTCCATGTGTGGGGCGCAGGTGCGTAGGGCCACGAGACACAAGCCTGGGCGAGGGGTGTCCTGCTGTGCGAGACCCTTCCTGCGGTAATTGCCCAGATGCGTGAGGCGAGGCCGTGAGACCATCAGCATGGCTGGTGCACGAGGCGAGGCCGCGAGACCCTCGACGTGGCTAGTGCGTGAGGCGAGGCCGTGAGACCCTCGACGTGTTTGGTGCGTGAGGCAAGGCCTTGAGACCTTCGACGCGGATGGTGCGCGAGGCGAGGCCACGAGACCTTAGCTGTGTGTGGTGCGCGAGGTGAGGCCACGAGACCCTCAGCGTGGCTAGTGCATGAGGCAAGGCCGCGAGATACTTGGCGCGGGTGGTGCGTGGGGTGAGGCCGCAAGACCCTCGACGTGGCTAGTGCGCGAGTCAAGGCTGTGAGACCCTCAGCGCGACTTGCGCGAGGCGAGGCCGTGAGACCGTCGGCGCGGATGGTGTGCGAGGTGAAGGCATAAGGGCCTCACGATACGATGGTTATGCGAGAAGCCTCGCAGAGGCACGGGTATGTACTTAGGCATTTATGGGACCTTAGCACGTGATTTGGATCTTTGACGAGTATGGAATTTTGAGCATCCACACTTGCCCCCCAGTCTAGGAGAGGACCTTTATGTGCTCTGGTAGAGTCTTCTCTTTGTTTCTTATAAATAGGCCTTCAAAGCATTGGTGGTGTTAGTTATGATCCTTGTTATTACTTGAGATTGAATGTGAGCTTATCATTTGGCTTCGTGGATCCCGATGTAGGTGTTTGGCCCCATTTTTGACCATAGATCAAGCATTGGATTCGATGGCTAAGATGAGCCCATGATTCTTATAAATAAGCCTTCATGTATAGCCTATCATTCACACTTTATCTTCTTAGCTTAGTGGTTTTGGAATCCTTACTCCTTTCAAGAGGTAAGGGGTTCGATTCCTCACCACCTCACTTTTGTTATCCTTTCCATTTATTATTTGTGTTCATTTCTTTTATGCCCATATTCATGTAGGTACTTAGGGATTAAAATATCCTTTTCCTTTGTTTTTCCAGACACGTATTTTCAACCATTTGCTTCTCTTCGACCGCGACAGTACTTTTGACCCTCGGCCTCCTTTCGACCACGACAGCGTTCGATTTTACTTACTTGAGGTATACTTTCTTTCCCTCTTATTTTTACTGGGTCTAAATTAGCTCCACTCGGGATGGGTTGCCTTGGCTGGAGCTCGTTGTGAATTAACCCACTTACATGCCCTCGTTTATACCCTGTAGTTGGTCATTTACAGGGCTTGTGCCTAGAGGTTTTGAGACCATTCCTTTGTGTTTTGTAGGAATCCTCTCATTTACACGTGCACCCTAATTACTTACAAGACGAGGTCCCATGGCATGTGAGGGATCATCTGGTGCTCCTCCAGGGGTCGAGTTTGTAGGCTTATCTTCAGACTCGGAGTCCCCAGAAAACAACCCTTACCAAGACTATGACACTTTGAGGCAGGCCTGTATACGTCATCTTGAGCATATGGTCGAGCTTAGACATAAAATCTGGGTAGTGGAGAGTGAAATAGACTCAGTTCTGGGGGGAGACGGAGTTTCTTTCCCCCTTAACCTTAGAAACCACATAGCAAACCTTAGGGTGACCCTTTTAGATCTGCAAATGGAGTTAGAGTTCATGGAGAGAAATCTCCCACCGGAACCTCCTGCCCCATTTTCCCCTTATGATTGTCATGCGGTCATCTCGGGTTCCCCTCAACCCTTGTTTTCGGTCCACCCTTTCTTAGCTCTCACACCCAGTGCCTCGGTGGAAGACCCTTGCTAGGAAGAAAAAATGGAGGGTAAAGTACCCTGTTTCTACCTCACCCTTTTCTTTTGGTTTTACAGACAAGGCAAAGAGAGTATGGCGATAGGTGGCTCCTGAGGCGCAAGATTCTGGTCCTTTACTAGCGTCCTCCATTGTGTCCAACGTGTCAGAGAATCGGTTGTTGGAGCTATCTACGAAACACCGCATTGGCAAGGAATACCAGTTGATTGTTCCTTCCAATACCTGTCGGGGCGATAATCCCCCTCAAGGGTGCGTGGCCATGAGCGAGCATATCCTGAAAGCGGGTGGGACCATTCCTCTGCACTTGTTTTTTGTCACGATACTTAACCATTTTGACCTTGCTCCGCTCCAACTGGCACCAAACAGCTGGCTGACCTTAAGTTGCCTATACATGGCATTCATCGAGCTCAACTACCGCGATCCTACGGCTCGGGAGGTGCACTTTATGTACAACCCCAAAATCCAAAGGCTTTTATTTTTTGCAGAAGGCCAACTCCCAGGTTTCCCTCATAGAGGGTTTTGTTTCAAACTCGGGGTCTTGGAAGCAGGACTTCTTCTTTGTAAAAGGTCCCCTCTACATATGCGAACGCTTTCGCTCATCCCCGAGTATGTGCTTCAAGCTTGTCATCATGTTGCTTTGAATTGGTTATTCTGGAATTTATGCTTATATTTGCAATTGTGTTGATTATGCAGAGGAGTTTGGGGACCTTGACATTCCCCGGTCGGAGGCATCACCAGTGGAAAAAGTCCTCGATGCCGACCCCACCCTGAAAATGGTCACTCGCCTTTTCACTGTGGCAAACCTGAACCGCTACAACTTGTCCGCGGTTTCGGATCCTAATGCATTGTGGCACATTTCCAAGCAAAGGAAGAAGGCACCTCTAGTTGAGCATCACTTTGACGCAGGCGATGCGGAGTGGGCGCCCGAGGAGGTTTCCCCAAAACACCCTCGCCGATCATCTTTATCTCCCAGGGGGTGCCCTCCTTTGGCCCCTGTGGACCATGGCATGGCCTCTCACTCCCATAGTCAACAGGCCATGCTAAGGGGATTCATCTATCCCTTTTCTAAGGACTATGATGCTCTCCCTCATGCTTCCCTCAATCCTGGTTCGTTGAGGGCTAATTTTCCTGATATTTCTGCGCTCCCTCCTCCTTCAGTGAGCGGGTCATCTGTCCCTACCCAGCTAGGTGCCCCTGACTCGGAGGGGCCACCTTGGGTGGGTCGTATGGAAACCTCTTATGGGCAACGGTATACCCGGGTCGCTGAGAGGCTTCCTGAGACTGATTGGAGAAGTCTTGGGAATTTCGCCATGTCAAAGCTTGGGGAGACTCTTGTACGCTTTTCCACCTGGGTGAGTTCATGCATCTTACATTAGCCTTACCCCTTTTTCTTTTTCTTTTTTATCATAATTATTGTTATTTTTCTTGTGCAGACTTATACAGTGGCCCAATGATTTGCTGACTCGGCGCAGGACCTCTCCTCGTCGAATGCCAAAAGGGACCGTCTAACGGTCAAGGTTCAGGGGCTCGAGAGGGAACTTACTGACACCAAGCTTAAGCTTGAGAAGGCCCTGGAAAAGGCCTCTTCATCATTGAAAAAGAAGAAAATGGTGAACGCCAAGGTCGTGATGCTGTAGGAAAAGGTTGCTCGCCTAGAGGCCGATCTTAATGGAGCAGAAGCCAAAATTGCAACGTTGCAGGAGAATGTCACTTCCTTAGAGGCAAGTTTGGCTGATATCAAGTATAAATCCATAGAGCGCGCTCTCTACAGAGTATGGAGGCAAAATCCTAACTTCAATTTCTCCTCCTTTGGTGAGCACATCGTTGCTAGGGTAGCTGAGTGGAATGTCTGTGGCAGGAGGCCCTAAGATTCAGCTTCTGCGATCTCATCTTTTGATTTAATTTGACTGTATGCTCATTTGAGCTTTTAACTTTAATTTTTTTTTCTTATTTTGGAACTTTTATTTGTCCTGTGACATTATCGCGACTCTTTTTTTCTGTATATATATGTGATTATTTTCTTTTGTTCCTCTATGTTTGAGGTCCTTTTAAGCCGCAAAATGGGGTTCGACAGGTTCTCTTTTTTACATGTACTTTTTTATTTGTCAAGCTTGAGGTCCTTTGAGCCCATACGAAGGGGTTCGATAGGTCTCTCTTTTGTGCCTCTTGATTGTATCTATAAGGATATGTTGACCCTTTGGGTTCTAGTTATCCTTTTATGAATTTTTGGGCATGCTTATTATTCTTTGCGAGAAGCGTCCTTCTCATCATTATTCATAGTACTATTTTTGCAAGGGTCTCTTTTAGGACCCTTTTTGGCTAGACGACTTGGTAGCTGCTCGAGGCTTATTGGTGGGCGCTCTTCCTGAGGCATTTCCTCTGGTGGAAGCATCTAAGTAATACCCTGGATAGCCAAGACCGTTACACTGTGTGTTTATAAAGATGCAAGACTCGCTAATCAAGTCATTTAGTTGGAAACGTGCTACAGTAACTAAAGTGGAACTAGGGTTAAAATATTTCGGTCTCAAAAGTTTCACTTCTTATAATCAAACATTTTTACATGGGATCCCAAAAGTAGTAAAATTACAAGACGGATTACAAAACCTCAGGATTAAAAAAAATATAGTTACTAGCCATTCTAAGGCAAAACAGACAATTAAGCTTTTCTCGTCCTGTATCACTCCTCGGCCGTGGCGGCCGATCAGCTATTTATGTACATTCATCCCCGTAGCTCTCCATCTCAGGACTGGTCCAATTTGCCCTTGCCTTTACCTGCACCACGTAGAACCCGTGAGCCAAGGCCCAGCAAGAAAACACAATAACAGAGCACAATCATCAAACAAACAACCAGATAACTCATACAGTATAGACATGTACTCAACAGTCTAAACATTCATGTTATTTAAGTATTCAGCATATCAAGTATCTCATTTCATATCAACAATCATTTCACATATGATAACCAGAGTTAACGCACTTAGGCCACACCCTCTATTTATCCCACTGACTCCAGCCCGCTTAAACAGAGCTCAGTGAATATTAAGTTGTCCTCAGCTACCAGTGGCCGAGCCGCGCCTATGCGCAAGTATTATTTACGGCACCCTTAGGTCGTTTAACACATGTCCCATGGCATAATACCATCTATGACATCATACCATCTATTCTCTGCCTCCTCAGCGATAAGAGCCTTCTCTACAACCAGAGTATAAGTCGTCCCTCCATGAACTGTTGTAATCCTCACATCTCGGGCTATCATAGCATTAAGCCCTCTAATAAATCTATCCTGCCTAGCTACATAAGTAGGCACAAGGTCGGGTGCGAATTTCGCAAGTATGTCAAACTTTAGGGCATATTCTGTAACTGTCATGCTGCCCTGAACCAGTCCCACGAACTCATTTACCTTCGCTGCCCTGATGGAAACATTGTAGTATTTCTGACTGAATAGGTCCTTGAATCCTTCCCAAGTCAAAGTAGTAACATCTCTGGTCTGTGATGCCACTTCCCACCAGATTCGGGCATCCTCTCTCAGCATATATGTGGCACAGGCCACTCTGTCATGTTCCTCTACCCACATAAAGTCCAGGATGGTAGTAATCATAGTCATCCACTGGTCGACCTTCAATGGATCAGGTCCTCCCTCAAAGATTGGGGGCTGTTATTTCCTGAATCGCTCATACAACGGCTCCCATCTATTCCCAACCTCTACTGGTTTTACCATTGGTACCACTACAGGTGGCACAATAGGGGCAGCACTCCCTGATGGAGCTTGCTGTCGCAGAATTAGAATATGTTCATCTTGGCTCTGTAGTCGTGCTTGCATGTCTACCATAAGCTACTGCCAGTTCTCAGGGATTGGCAGAGGGGTCTGGCCCTGGTCATCATCTCTAGTCTCAGACCTGGTGCTGGCTAGTCATGTAGATTTACTTGGACGCATAATTATCCAAGTCAATCTGCAATCAACGACTCGGCAGTCAGACTATGATGACAGGGTAATAATCCTTCCATGATCCACCACTGGGACTCAAACATTCACAAACAATCAAAATATAACAATTTATCCATATATTCATCCTTATATCCATCCACATGCATACCAATGCTAATAAGCATGCCTCAATATCATCATGCAAAAGTCAAGGGCCAGGCCCTATCAGTATCTCATGCTCCCTATTAATCCAATAGATACAACAATCATATTCCATTCTATTCATTTAAGCATATAATCATGTATACACAATTACCAAACCCTGAGTCGAGCTTGTCTTTCGCGGCGAATGTGCATGTCCAGCCAGTCTTCAAGAACCCTTAAACCTAGGACGCTTTGATACCAAGTTGTAATGCCCTGGATAGCCAAGACCGTTACATTGTGTGTTTATAAAGATACAAGACTCGCTAATCAAGTCATTTATTTGGAAACGTGCTACAGTAACTAAAGTGGAACTAGGGTTAAAAGATTCCAGTCTCAAAAGTTTCACTTCTTATAATCAAACATTTTTACATGGGATCCCAAAAGTAGTAAAATTAAAAGACAGATTACAAAACCTCAGGATTAAAAAAAATACAGTTACTAGCCATTCTAAGGCAAAACAGACAATTAAGCTTTTCTCGTCCTATATCACTCCTTGGCCGTGGCGGTCGATCAGCTGTTTATGTACATTCAGCCCCGAAGCTCTCCATCTCTGGACTGGTCCAACTTGCCCTTGCCTTTACCTACACCACGTAGCACCCGTGAGCCAAGGCCCAGCAAGAAAACACAATAACAGAGCATAATCATCAAACAAACAACCAGATAACTCACACAGCATAGACATGTACTCACAGTTCAAACAATCATGTTGTTCAAGTATTCAGCATACCAAGTACATCACCTCATATCATTAATCAATTCACATATGATAACTAGGGTTAACGCCCTTAGGCTGCACCCTCTATTTATCCCACTGACTCCGACCTGCTTAAACCGAGCTTAGTGAATATTAAGCTGTCCTCAGCTACTAGTGGCCGAGTCGTGCCATGTGCGCAATTATTATTTACGGCACCCTTACGTCGTTTAACACATGTCCCATGGCATAATACCATCTATGACATCATACAGATATAGGGAGCTCTTAGTCCCATCACAAATACATAACCAGGTGCGGTTTTCTTACCTTTAGATTTCGCTAGCTTTGTTCAATTCGACCCTCAAGCACGATCCCGTCTGAGCCCTAGCGCACACCTAGTCACGGTCACAAGTTAAAACCAAATCCAAATCTCAATTCCAAAACCTAGCCTCGGGACCAATCCTGAGCCCTCGGGAAGCCCTAATTCCACCAAACGGGGTGGTGGAACCAAACCCCGAGCCCCGTGCAAAAACCCTTAGAATTAACCCAAAACCCCATTTTTGGGAACAGGGTAGCGCTACAGCGCCCTAAGGAGAGCGCTATAGCACTACAAGCAGATCCAAAAGGCTCTGGAACTTTAAGGCCTAGCGTTGTAGCGCCCAATGACTAGCGCTAAAGCGCTAGTCTCAGCACAGCCCAGCATAGTTTTTCCTCCTTCGAATTTCCTCGAGCCAAACCTTTCTAAAACTCAACCAAACCCCAACCAAACTTCAAAACAAGCCTCCCAACATCCTCAAATCATCCCATAAGTCCCAACCATATAAAACTCAATCACATGCACCCCAAATCAAGGAAATCACCATAGCTAAACCTAGAGCCTAAAAACTCAACAAGAAAAACAACTACAACCACAGAATTCAAGTGACCAAGTTTAGAACTTCTTACCTTCAGTAGAGAGATTCAACCTTAGGCTATCCACCACTCTTCCTTAGCTTTCACTCCTCAGAAATTCAGCCTCAATTCCCAAGAATTCCCACCAAAACTCAACTCAAAATCCATATTTAGACTAAGAACCAAAAACTGAATTACAACCTCAAGACCTTACCTCAAATGATGAGCAACCTCTGCCAATTCCCCAAGACAAATCAAGGATCCTAGTGTTGAGTTCTAGCCTAAGCCTTCTCTGAACTTTAGCTCCAAATTTCCAGAGATTTGGTGAAAAGAAGCCCAAACCGTGCAAGAGAGAAAACCCCTGTTTTTTTTTTTCCTTCTTTCCTTTTCCTTCTTTCTTTCTCTTTTCTTTCTTCAGACTTCCAACACTTTCTACACTATCCATTAAGTCAATAAATCCAAAACAACATTTAACTCTTATCCCTTATAAGACAAATGACCATGATACCCTCCCATTAAATCTAAGCTCTTAATCCTTCCAAGGGCATTCTGGTCATTTGTTCCCAATTCCCGCTAATTCCTCGAGTGTCTCTAATATTTACCGCTTACTTCCCGACACCTAACTAATCACAAATTATATTCCTCAATATCAAAATAGACCCCAATATATTCTCTAAATTCCCCGAAATACCCTCAGGCTCGCCCCGAGCTGGGTATAAATCCCCGCCGTGACTTTTTCGCTAAACCGCTCACTAAGATCGCCTCGAGTCACAGATTACAAATATATCAACTTAATAATGTGATCTCAACAATTTATCACAGTTATTTACATTTATGCCCTCAACGGGCTAAAATTACGAATATGCCCTTCTAACCTAATCAGGCCTACATGCATACTAATACACATAGTCATGCATCACAGATATTCAAATAATCATATAACATGCTTTTAGTCATTAAATCACATATAATCCAGTTATGCCCTCCCGGCACACTAATCAAGGCCCTTAAGCCTTATTAGTAAATTTGGGTCGTTACAATCTGCCTTTACTAGGAGGCCCGTTTTTCTCTCTCTTTTTTTTTGTAGGACCTTTTGACTTCCCTGATGTTCAAAAGGGTAGCTAATCCTTCTGAACTCAAGCGATGTCTTGCCAGGTCTTCTTATTTATTTATAGGGGGCCTTTTTTAGGATATAAAGAGTCTTTTTAGGATCCTCTTCTTTGTTATATACTCTGCCCCCCAAGTGGCTGGCGAGATTTATCTCGGTAAGCACTTTGATCATTCCATTCACGTATTTTGATAATCATTTTGCTTAAACAATAACTTTTACTACATGTTAATCTAATGTCACATCATATTCATTGGAAACAGGTGAAGTACATGATAATTTAATGTGCCTTCGTTCTTATTACATATTAAGGAATCCAAGTTAAACTTATAGCTATTACATTTAACTTACACGTTAGACAGAACAATAACATTCGTGCCCCAACATGGAGGTCTTACTGATAATATTTCATTAGATGCTCTACGTTCCATGCTCTAGGTACCATGGTATCATCCAAGCATGCAAGCTTGTAGGTGTTAGGGAGCACAACCTGGGCAACTTGGTATGGCCCTTCCCAGTTCGCCCCTAACACACCCGCGCTCGGATCTCGAGTGTTGGGCAGGAATTTTTGCAACACGAGGTCTCCAACTCTGAATGCCCTCTCTCACACCCTTGAATTATAGTATCTTGTAGCTCGTTGATGATATGTTTCCAGCCTCAGTTATGCCCTTTCTCTCCTAGCTTCCAACAGGTCCAAATTCCTGGGTAATGCTGCGATATTAGCCTGGTCATCATATGCTTGTGTGCGAATGGAGTTAATCTTCATTTCTATTGGAAGGACAGCCTCACAGCCATAGGCTAAGGTGAAAGGCATCTCTCCAGTGGTGGAATGAGGTATGGTCCTATAGGCCCAAATCACATTGGGAAGTTCTTCGACCCAGGCTCCTTTAAACTTTTCCAACTTTGTTTTCAAGTTCCTTTTTAGGATCTTGTTAATGGCCTCCACTCTTCCATTGGCTTGTGGGTGTACGACAGTAGAGAAACTCCTCTTGATTCCCTTTTCCCTGCAATATTCCTTGAATATTCCTCCTTCAAATTGCGTCCCATTGTCGGAGATTATCTTGTAGGGTACTCCAAACCGGCAGACGATAAATTTGTTGACAAAGGTGGTGATTTTCTTAGCCGTTATTTTGATTAGAGGCTCTGCTTCCACCCATTTAGTAAAATAATCGTCTTCTACCACCGTGTATTTTTCTCCTCCTCTTCCTGCTGGCAATGCTCCAATCAAGTCATTCCCCCACACTTCCACGAACTGGTCATGCTCACCAGTTCATTTAGTGACTGTCTGGGGTAATTTGCATGCCTTTGGCACTTGTCACACCTTATCGCGAAATCTCTCACGTCCTTCTCCATGGTAGGTCAATAATACCCCTGGCTGATGGCCTTTTTTTCCATGGACTACCCCCCAGCATGATTTCCACATTCCCCTTCATGTATCTCTTGCAGAATTTGTAAAGCCTCTCCCTTATCTACACATCATAGGAGCGGGGTAGAGAAGCCTCTCTTATATAATACTCCATCTACTAGGGTGTATTGGGAAGCTTTGTAAGTCAGCTTATGGGAATCTTTTTTGTCCAAAGGCAAGGGCCTGTCGTTTAAGTACCTCATGATGGGTGCAAACCATGACTCCTCTGGGCTATTGACCATATGGATATTTTCTTCTGCTATGCTCGGCTTGGAGAGGTACTCGACAAGGATGGACTCAAGCGTGTCTTCGTCTTGAGTAGAGGCGAGTTTCGTGAGATCATCAGCATTTGCATTTTTCTCCCTTGGGATCTGTTCTATGGTGTATTTCTTGAACTGATCCAAATACCCCTTTACCTTAGTGAGATATGCAGCCATTTTTGGGCCTCTGGCTTGATATTCACCCTTCACCTGAAACACTACCAACTGTGAGTCACTAAAGACATGCAAACAGGTTACCTTTAACTACTTAGCTAGCCACAGGCCAGCCAACAGTGCCTCGTATTCTGCTTCGTTATTGGAAGCTTCGAATCTGAATCTTAAGGCGCAATACATCTTGTGCCCCTCAGGTCTCATCATCACTGTGCCAGTGTCGGATCCACCTTCATTAGATGCCCTGTCTACATTGAGGCTCCATTCTTCAGGCTACTTTTCCCCTTTGCCCACCGGTTCATTTTCTTCTACTTCTCACTCCTCGTGGGGTCGGTGTGCAAACTCGACTATGAATTCTGCAAGTACCTGCCCGTTGATTAAGGTCCTTGGGGTGTAAGTGATGTCAAATTGATTAATTCAATCGACAACTTTAACAACCTTCCCGAAGTTTTCGGTTTGTGCAAGACTTGATGCAAAGGGGTGTTAGTGAGCACCTCGATAGCATGAGCATGAAAATAGGGCCTCAGCTTTCGCGAAGTACAAATTGTAAATTTAGGGTTCCAAACCCAATCTTTTCTCCAATCCTAAATTAAACTCAATTCTTGGATTTCAATCCAAATTCAAGCTTCACTTCAGTAGTTTAAGTGATTTCTATCCTTAATCTAGCACCCAAAACAATCCATCGCCATCATTTTCGAAATTGAACTATAAACCCCCAAAACTAAGAACACAAGATGAGCTTGAAAATTGAGAAGAAAATAAGCTTACCTCTCTGAATTTCGAGATTCCCCTGGTTAATGAGGAGGCTAGTAGCTCCTAATCCCTTTAAGGCACCTCAATTCTTCCAAGAAATTCCTCAAATTCTCAAAGTTTGGCTCTGGTTCTTGGTTGAATTAGAAGAAGGAAACTAGAAGAAAAGGAGAAGTCTTGAACGTGTATAGGGAAAGGCTGTCAACACTTAGCCAAGGTTGTCTAATAATTGGTCAAATGACCATTTTTGTAACGCCCTGGATAACCAAGACCGTTACACTGTGTGTTTATAAAAGTGTCAGACTTGCTAATCAAGTCGTCTAGTTAAAAATGTGACACTAGAACCATAATCGAGTTAGGGTTGAAAGATTTTCTTCATAAATAGATAAATTTCATTTAAATAAACGTTTGATACATGGGATCCCAAAAATAAGATTTTAAGGACGATTTACAAAATTTCAAAAGACTTATACAATCACAAGCCACTCTAATGGCAAAATAAGCATTTACGGTTTTCCTGTCCTTGAACTATCCCTCGGCCATGGCGGACGAGCAGCTGACTATGTACATCCTGCCCAAAGAGCTCTCCAACTCAGGGTTGATCGACCTTACCCTTGCCTTTATCTGCACCACGTAGCACCCGTGAGTCAAGGCCCAACAAGAAAACCATAATACAGAGCATAAACAATAACGATAATCAAATAATTCACAAGACATTAACCAGTTATTCACCAGGTCATAACATTCACATAATCAGTAATAACAATCGACAAATCAATAATTTATCATCCAGGTATTCAATGTGTTTCAATCATCAGAGTAACAACAGTAAACATATCATACAATACTCAAGGTCGACGCCCTTAGGTCACACCCCCTGTTTAACCCACTGTCTCCAGCTCACTTAGGCCGAGCCCAGTGTTTAATCCACTGACTCCAGCTCGCTTAGGCCAAGCTCAGTGATTATTTAATTAACCTCAGCTACCAGTGGCCAAGCCGCATCCTGTGTGCAAATATCAGTCTCAGCACTCTTAGGCCATTTTATTTCATGTTCACATGGCATATCATAATTATATAGCATTCAAATGTAGGGGAACTTTAGCCCCAACATAGCCACACAAACGGGTGCAGTTTTCTTACCTTTAATTCCAAGTAGAGAAGGTGAACTGGTTCCGAGCACGGTCCTTAGCCTCAAGCCTTGGCGATAAACCTAGTCACAAGGGCCATTGAATCCTATCAACTTCCAATCAGAAAAATAACCATTAGATACAAGACATGCCCATGAGTATGGGATGTACAACTCTGAGGAGGACAGAGGCGCGACTCTGACATCTGTGTCTGGCAAGTAGTTGAAGTTTGAGGGGTGGTGGCATGGCCTGCATGTCTCTGACCACAAACAAGCATCGACACCACGATCCTTTGCTCCACCATGACAGTGTACCCAAGTACCTTCTTGTCCCCTGGGACCACCATGTATCAGAGGCCATTAGAGCCAAGCTATAAATAGACCTCCACCCCTCAAACTAAGGGGTTGGAAAATTCTTGTAATGCCAGGCTATTCAAAGAGAAATATACATGTTTTCTTCCATTACTCTTCTGCAATTTTTCTCTATGTTTTCATAAATTTTCCTAAGTTCATAAGTTCCTGGCTAAGTCTTTGAATTCTTTGACCTTAATTCGTTGACGAGTTCTCACCGTCAACAAGTACTTTGATTAGCGTGTCGAGAGGGAACGTGGGGTAATTATGTGAATCGTATTACTATATGGTTGAGTATGCATGCGTATTTGTATCAAATGTGTTTAAAGACCAACTTTTGTTAAAAAGGGGCATTTTTGTAATTTTGACTTGTTGAGGGTATATTTGTAATTTGTATGTGCTATGTGTGTGAAACCACATTATTATGTGGATATGTGTGATTTTTTGGGATGAGTGGATCCTTTCGAGCGGTTTTAGTAGAAAAGTCACAACTAGGATAAATGTCCGGCTTGGGTCGAGCAAAGGGGTATTTTGGGAATTTCTAGAATGGAATTAAGTGGTACAATAATTATGTTTGATGGATTATTTTATTAATTTGGATATTAGTGGTGTAATCATGTTGTTAGGCAAAAGAACAAAATGCCTTGAGTTTAGCTTTAAGGCTAAGTAAAAGCAAATGGTAAAATTATAACGACCCAAAATCACTAATAAGGCTTAAGGGCCTTGATTAGCATGCCAGGAGGGCATAATTGGTTTGGGTGTGATTTAAATGATTATATGGATATGTGAAATGAATGTTTATGAGTATTAATATGCATGTGGGCCCTGTTTAGCTTATAGGGGCATATTTGTAATTTTTTGCTTGTTGAGGGCATACATGTGATTATATGTGATAAATTGTTGAGACCACATTATTATGTAGATATATTTGCAGCATATGGTTCGAGATGGTTCTAGTGGGCGGATTGGCGAAATAGTCATGGCAGGGATTTATACCCGACTCAGGGGAGCTTAGGGGTATTTTCGGGAATTTAGAAAACATATTGGGGATTATTAGACAATGGGTAAATAATTGGTGATTAATTGGACAATGGGATTTAAGTGGTAAATATTAGGAATACTCGAGGAATTAGTGGAAATTGGGAACAATGACTATACCCCTAGATTGAGTTAAGGGTTAGTTTTATTTGGAAGGGTAAAATGGTCTTTTTGTTATTAGAGGATATAACCAGGTTTTATTTTAGAATATAGGAGAAGGCTGTAGAAATATTGAAGAAAGAAACTGAAAGCTCTCTCTCTCTCTAACGATTTCTCCTCACTCTCTCTCTCTTGTGGACTTGAAGCTAAGAATCCAAGGGGAGCTTAGGCTAAGCTTTGGGGCTGTGATCTTTGAGGAAATTGAAGGAAAATTAAGCTTGAGTTGTGGCTGGAAATCAGAGGAAAAGTCAGAGTTTTGGAGCTGAGTTAGTGTGAAGATTCAGCTGGAGATTGAGCTCCCAAAGTGAGGTAAGAATTTGGACCTTAATCTCTGAATTTTAATGGATTGTTTTTGGTGAACTATAAGTTCTTAAGTATGAGAAATTATGTTGTGTGAGACTGAGTTTATGGAGTAATTATGGCTAGTGAATTAGGATATGTATATTCTGTATTGTAGCTAAGCTATTGGGTGATTAAAATGTGTAATTTAGTTATGAATTTGTAGCTGAATTGGTGTTGAATTGAAGGGATAAGTGGGGAAAATTCTGGGCAAAGTTTGAGTGTTCTTGGCTGGGAGAAGGAGGAGAAAACCCAGGTTTTCTCTAGGTTCATAGGGCGCGCCGCGACCCAGCCTGGGGGCGTCGCGGTGCGCGTGGCCCTTCTGGCCTGGGATGCTCTCTGACTTGGGGCAAGTTGCGACTTGCTGAGCCAAGTTGCGACCCGCCTGGGAATTTTGGCCTTGGAAGTGTTTTAAGAATTATTAGGGCTTGGGGATTCAAACCTAGGTGCTTGGGACAATTTCAACTACCCGGTTTAGTAGAAATTGAGGTTCTGCGTCTACCAACTACTTGCTCACATAGTACACGGGCTGTTGATGCTTATTTTTTCCTTTGACCAAGGCGGCACTTATCGCATGCTCTGATACAGCTAAATACAAGTACAATTTTTCCCTTTTTTCTGGCTTGGGAAAAAGGGGTGATTTTCCAAGGTGTTCCTTTAGCTTAGTGAAGGCTTCCTGACAATCATCATCCCAAGCAAACTTTTTGCTCCCTTTTAGGATGTTGAAGAAAGGGAGGCATCTGTCGGTGGATCTGGAGATGAACCTATTGAGGGCTGCTACTCTTCCTGTTAAGCACTGCACCTCCTTCTTGCTTTGTGGTGGGCTCATTTCCAGAAATTCCTTGATTTTGTCAGGGTTGGCCTCGATACCCCAGGAATTCACCATATAACCCAGGAACTTCCCCGTGAAACTTCAAAGGTGCACTTGAGCGGGTTTAGCTTCATTCTAAATTTTTGGAGGATGCTGAACATCTCACTAAGGTCGTTTGTGAGCTCATCTGCCTTCTTTGTCTTTACCAGCATATCGTCCACATATACTTCATTATAAGTCAGCCTTGTGCTCGCACGAAGCCTAACTTGAGGGGAAAATGTTATACCATTTTTTAGCATGATGACATGGTAGGTGACGTGGAAAAAATCATACAGTTGGGTCAAATTGAACGAAGTACATCTCCATTGAAGATCGTCACCAACCCCAAAATGGGAGACCCTCGCCCATTTGGGAAAGTGGGACCTCGTCAATGCTTAGAATGGTCTTCACCACTCTCTCATTTAGTGACCCGCACCAAGTCTATGGATATCCTTGCTTAAAATCACCACTTCACCAAATAGGGCCATCACCAAGTTGAGACACTCACTAGATGGGAGCATCTCCAAGATGACGGATCCGAAAGGGACCATCGCCCACTTGGGTACTAGCCTATTTCAGCACACACCCAAGGGTCACCCATTTTCGTACACTTGACGAAAGTAAACAATGCAGACAAAACTCCATTACCCCATTTGGTGGGTTCAAAGACCTGAAGCATTTCTAAAACTTTTGGGAATTAGCTGGATCTGGAAAGAACTTTCCACTGTCCTTTTTACCTATCTTTTCGACTATAAATACTTCAATGTAATTGATGAAATTGTTGGAGTTTGTTCATCCTCTTAAAAGCATTTACTCGGTGTTTTCAAAGTTTCCAACTACCTTAAGAACATAAATCTTACTTAGTGTAATTCTTCTAGCTGGTTCAAACTACAATCTCAATAATATTGACTAAGTGGATATGTGTCTCATTAATGGTCAAACAACTATTGTAACGCCCTAATAACCAGGATCGTTACACTGTGTGTTTAAAATTGTGCTTAACTCGATAAGGGAGTCATTTGAACTAAAACGTGTAGTTAAGGTTAGTTAAAATTCGGTATAAAAGTTTTTTATTAAACTTTGGCAACTTTTCATTAAAATCTTTAGTACATAACATGGGATCCCAAAGAAAAAAAAGAAATTTAAAAAGGTTGATACAAGGAAAATAAATGAAGTACATAACAATTGTCCTAAGCGGAAAAACCACTAAATCCTAGCTTTCCAAAAGAAGTCTCGACCATGGTGGTTGAGCAGGCTGCCTATGTACACGCCACCCTCGAAGCTCTCCAACTCATTGCTGGTCCAAATTCCCCTTGCCCTTACATGCACCATGTAGCACCAGTGAGCTGAGACCCAGCAAGAAAACTCAAATAAACAGATATAAATAATCAACAGATCACAGATAACAAGCTTAGTAGTAATAAACATACTCATGTTGGCGTTCAACTCAATTATATGACCATAGGATCAAATGAGAGCATATCGCACTTCCAAAAGCGGCTCAGCCATACAGCCTGCATTCCACATGCTTATGTTGATCACAACCTTAAGCCAAGCTTTTCAATCAGATTCAATCAAATGAATAGTTCATACATAACACAGTCATTCATGTTTAAACAGATATTCAAAAATATGATTATAGTCATACCTAATAACCGGGGCTCAAGCCCTAATCATAATTCGGGTGCAGTTTTCTTACCTCAAGTCCTTAGCAGATAGTGTATGGCAACCCCAAGTGCAATCCTTACTTCGGAGCCTAATGGCATATCCTAGTAAAATAGCTCGAATTATCAATATAATCCCTAATGAAACTTGAGAAACTAACATGAAAAATCAAAGCAATAAAATATTGGTCCTAACTAGGTACAATGCATGAATAATAACAGGTGATCTATTAAGCAATAAAATCCAGGTCCTATCCAGGTACACCTGAATACTAACATGTAGATATTAAGAAAAAAATTAAACCTGGTTGAACCAGGCATGAACCGAGCAGATAAAATCATCTCGGAAACATCATTTTAAAAAAAAATCTCAAATTTCAATCGAGGATAACTTTGAATTATGTTTGTTGTCAGTAAGAAGATAACCTCAAAATCGAATCGTTATAAAAAAAGAAGATAACTTCAAAACTGAATTGATCATCAGAAAAGAAGAAATCTCCCAATTTGTTCACCATGTTGTAAAGAACACCATTTTGTTCACCCAGGTCAGTCTAAAGCCACAAGATGTTTGTTAGCTCAATTGTGTACACTAAGTGAGAATAACAAAAAGGAGTTCCAGATAAGTCTGTTCGGCCAACTTTGTACAAGACCAACGAGCAGAGATAAAGGGCAGGAACACAACTCTTTGACGCAGACTTTACATAGTAGGATGTGTTGAAATGATTGATTTGTTTGACCATAAGCATGAGAAATAAATTCTGTGAGCTTATCGAACCTGATGATAAACGAACAAAACATCTATTCGTACCCAAGCACAACATAACAAGTGATCAAGGACCAAGAGCTCCTCAATCACTTAGGGGCACATAGAGTATAGGATAGAACCCAAGAAGAGATTTTCTACAAAATCTTTCAAAATAGAGTTCTATTCCCCCTACTATAAAAACAAGATGAGAACATATCAAATTTTCATGAGTACCTGTTCGCTTGACCATGAAGGCAAAAGAGTATGTTCGCATGTCCGTAAAAGAAAATAAGAACAGAGGTCGTATGGGAACAAAAAGCAAATAAATAAGGGTTTTCACCCACATTCATTCAAAAAAGAAGATAACCTCAAATTATGATCATAATCAGAAAAATAGTAACTTTGAAATTTGTTTGTCTTTAGAAAAGAATATAACCTCGTGATCATTATCAAAAAAGAGGATAACTTCGAGATTCTGATTGTTATCAGTTAAGAAGAACAACCTTCAATTTTGTTCGCTAATCCTTTGATGGCATTTTTACTTCTGTTCGCCCAGCCATGAGATTCACATGTTCACCCAAATGTGTACCCAATATGGGAACAGAATAAAAGAAATCAAAGACAAGTTTGTTCGCCTATAGTGGTATGCCCCTGTTCATTTAAAATCATGTATATGGAGTTAACAGAATCAATCAATTGCCTAAAATGGTGTCTAATATCTAATATATACATGTGTTGGACGAAGTAGAAATAATAAAGACAACGAGTATTTGCTCAATTATATGCACTCTTGAGGAGATAATAAAGCCAAAGTACCAAACGAGTCTACTCGTTCACATCTTTTATTATAAGTCTCAATGGGACCTATTCGTTTGGTCATATACCAAAATGACAAACAAAAGCTAACAACTTCAATAGAATCTCAATGGGAAGTCTAGTCTCCTATGTAAGCATCAATATGAAGTTTGTTCGTTAATAAAAGCCTGCAACAGGCTTTGTGATTTTATAGGTTCGCCCAAGCCCAAGAACATCAATATGAAGATCTTTGCGATTTCAAGGAAAGTGTTACAGAGTAGTTGTTCACTCGCAAGACCTTAAGTAAAAAGGCTCAAGCACACATATGTAAATCGAACAAAACTTGAGGGATGAAACTTGTGTTTCAAACTATTGAGCCAATCATTCATGATTAGCAGTCAGAAGTGAAAATTGTCCATAATCCCTGACAAGGAGAACGAGTCTGATCGCCCATGACTACAGTTATAGTGAGGCTGGAATTTGACAAACCAAACTTGTTCGGATCGAAGAAATAGATAGAAATCGGAAGTAGTTTCCCATATTCACCTCATGGCACGATTGGTCCAATTTAGCAATGAAGTTATTCGCCCAAGTTCACCTCATGGCGCGATTGGTCCAATTTATGACGAAACCAAAATGGACAACAAGGAGCGATTCGACCACTCAAATGTAAATAAGTTCACCCTTGTTACTTTCCATAAAATGAACAAGGAAGAAGATGGTGAATGCAACTCTACAATGCTGCGAAATTAGTCTTATTGCTCGTATTCTCTAAGAAGCAAATGGAACTACACAACAGTAATAAACCTCAACAAGAGGGTCTGTTCTCATGTGTTCTTCAAATACCAACACATGATTTTATTTTATTTTTTTGAAGTTGTTTGCTTGGTTGTATGAAGTTGTTCGTGTTTAGGAAATTGACGTGTATTTCGTGGCACTACAATTGTCTAAAAGAAAGTTTGTTTGCACACATTGCCTATATATGTAAAATAATGTATATATGTAAATGAGGACATGTGCGTTATTAAGGATCAGACAAGAAAAGGTGTGTATATATCAAGATCTTTATCTATTCGCTTGCAAAGCGATAATTAGAGGTAGCTGGAAACTAAGAAATGGGCCTGCTCGCTCTTCCAAAGGTATACAACACCAATTGCATATAAAAGCGAGATGGTTGTCTAAGCCTATAATCACATACACGTGGAACACATTCTATTAGCATTTACAAGCATTGGTTGGCCTACCAATCCACCATTTTTTGTATGAAAAGGGAAAAGTTTCATGTGAACAAGGCTAATTCTTTTGGAAAACTCTTGAGGAAAACTAAAAGAGCGGGAAAATAGAGTATTATTTTAAATGATTAGAATTAGTCATTTAGATAGTGAAAGGAAGCTTATTTGTGTCAAAATCATATATTCCCATAACCAAAAAGAATGGGAAATTGCTCACATAACTAAGTCAGAATTGTGCAAAGCACGAAAAATGACTTGGGGGACAAATGTGTACACCCATTTTTTGGGCATGATGACGTATCAAGGAATAGCAATATTAGTGATCTCGGACCTGCTAGTTATTTCCTTCAAGTAAAAAATTAACAGAACTTATAGCATTTCATGTTCTCACAAATTGGATATGCATGTGCTAGCAAACTTGTTCTCAAACCGTAAGCTACGTACGCTAGCAGAAGGAGTATGACCAAAGGTCCCTTCCCACAGGGATCACTATTAAAGACTGAAGATATCCTTCAATTATGATTATAATCAGGAAAGATGGCAACTTTGAATTCTGCATTATAAAACCATCTCAAAATGGAATAAAAAATGGCCCAAAATTTATAACTTGGTTACTCTTGGGGCATATAGGTTTTGGATATAATCATACCACAAGCTCGGCAAAAATCTACACGAACTTTTAAGAAAAAGTTGTTTCGAACTTTAGATAAAGTTAGTGTGGAGATAATTGAGCATCAAAAGGCATGATATTACAAATTTTGTGTTCAACAAAATTTTAAGTAATATTTTAAGCTTGTCATGCTCCAATGTATAAAGGAGTATGTGTTGTGAGCAATTATAAGCTCATCATACTTATATATTTAAATAAGTATGCAAAGTGATTGTGAGAATTAACAAAACAAGTAGATGTACTTGGAAGTTAAAATAACGCGATCAAACTTTGAAAATATTCAAGTTAATATAAAAGTGAAGTTGGGAAAAAAAATCGAGCTAGTACAATAGCTCGAATTATCAATATAATCCCTAATGAAACTTGAGAAACTAATATGAAAAATCAAAGCAATAAAATCTTGGTCCTAACTAGGTACAAGGCATGAATAATAACAAGTAAGTTATTAAGCAATAAAATCTTGGTCCAAACCAGGTACACCTGAATACTAACAGGTAGCTATTAAGAAAAAAATTAAACCTGGTTGAACCAGGCATGAACCGAGCAGATAAAATCATCTTGGAAACTCCATTTTAAAAGAAAATCTCAAATTTTGATCGATGATAACTTTGATTTATGCTCGTTGTCAGTAAAAAGATAACCTCAAAATCTTATCGTTATCGGAAAAGAAGATAACTTCAAAACTGAATTGATCATCAGAAAAGAAGAAATCTCCCAATTTGTGCGCCCTGTTGTAAAGAATACCATTTTGTCCGCCCAGGTCAGCCTAAAGCCACAAGATGTGTGTTAGCTCAATCGTGTACATTAAGTGAGAAGAACAAAAAGGAGTTCCAGATAAGTCTATCCGGCCAGCTATGTATAAGACCAGTGAGTAGAGGTAAAGGGCAGGAACACATCTCTTTGACGTAGACTTTGTTGGGGGTTTTATGCCCTAATGAAAACTCGATTTCTTTGTAATCTCATTTTATTATCAATAAAAGAACAAAAATTATTTTTGACTTGGTCAATCACTTTGCTCACATGTTTTATATTCATGATTATTTGTTTAATATAAACTTCTATTAAATCCCGAGCATATAGCTAATCATATTTACAGTGATGTTATTATAGTGAAATATAAATATGGTTATATGCTCAAAAATAAGTTAGTCCTAAGATTAGTCAGTGCAGAGGAATTGCACTAACTTGCCAATCTACAATATGATCTACTTACACATTGTAGTGTTATGTTCTTTCCAGAATATTAGCAAAGTAGATAACATAAGTAAACATACCGTTATTATCTATTCTAGCCATATCATATAATTGACCATAAGTTAATTCAATCTCTATTCTGAGTGGTTAGTATTCTAACTAATTGTATTATTTGAGTTTTTTGACTTGTTTGTTACCAACTTACCCTACGGACTATACCATACTTACACCTTGGGAACTCAGTAGTATAATTGAGTGGGAGTGTTAATCATAGATGTGAACATCTATAGCTTCTGATGAAGAAGTAAAATGATGGTTTCCTTTTAGTTTAGTTCGAGGTGCTAAATTATAGATATCTCATTTCAGTAATTAATATTAGTTTACTAAAATATCATTTAGAAGGAACTAAGTGTTTTAAGGATAAAATACAATGAATGGTGAAATAGTATTTTAGTCCCATCTCATTGTAGAACGTCTATAGAGGATTGAGTGATAATTATGGTTGTAATAATGGATAATTGATAATGTTTCTATATTTCTTATAGAGCATTCTATGTTCAATGAATTCAAGAGTGCAATTCTGAGTTTTTAGTGGAGTCACGAGCAATTAATAAGCTAGTAAATTTATTTGTTAAATTTAAGATAACTTATTGGAGCTTGATTTCATAGGCTCATGGTCCCCACAGTACCTTGGATAAAATCATCTAGATAATCTCAATTAATTGATTTAATTATCAATTAGAATTATCAAAGTTGACCAGGTCAATTTTGGATAATTTCATAGAGTTATGCAATTTAGAGAAGAAAAGAGATTTTATGGTAGATTTATTAATTAAGACAAATTGGTGTCTAAATTAATAAATAAGTTTAAATCAATGTTCAAATTATAAATAATTGACTTGATGAAGGATTTAAATAATTATTTAATTAATTAATCAATATAAAATAATACGGGGCCTTGAATTTAAGTCCAACGGACTTATAATTAAATGAGAAATTTCACGAGCCTATAGCCCATGATAATTTCGACCTATGAGCTGAATTTACCTATTATTTTATTGATTTTTTAATTAAATAAGTCACCTAATTGAGCCTATAAAAGGAATGTTAAATGAGAGTTGAAAACAGATGAACAGAAGATCTAGTTTTGATACTTTAGGGTTTTAGACTCTCTCTACAACAAAAGTCATTTTCTAAGCCTCTATATTCGCTTCTCTTCTTCTCTCTGTATCTATCTCATGTGTTGAGAATTGCCCACTCTAGTCTAGGCGATTCTAAGGATATGGTGGAAGACCGTGAAGAAATTTGAAGATGGATTCAGTTTCTTGGTGATACCATGCGACAGAAAGGATGCGTGTTAGAGAAACTGAAGGAATGACTTATTCATTCCGCTGCATATAATGTAAGTGTTCTTATCATTATCGCTATTTAAATTCAATTATAGAAAAATGTTCTAGGTTTTCTTATATTAAATTTTTTTAGTATATGATTTACATGAAAATAAATAAGATCCTATATAAGTATTCCTAATAGACTTTATATAGTATCATGTGTTGAAATGATTGATTTTTTTAACCATAGGCACGAGAAAGAAATTTTGTGAGCTTCTCGAACCTGATGATAAACGAACAAAACAACTATTCGTACCCAAGCACAACATAACAAGTGATCAAGGACCAAGAGCTCCGCAATCACTTAGGGGGCACATAGGGTATAGGATAGAACCCAAGAAGATATTTTCTACAAAATCTTTCAAAATAGATTTGTATTCCCCCTACTATAAAAACAAGATGAGAACATATCAAATTTTCATGAGTACCTATTCGCTTGACCATGAAGGCAAAAGAGTATGTTCGCCTGTCCGTGAAAGAAAATGAGAAAAGAGGTCATATGGGAACAAGCAGATAAATAAGGTTGTTCGCCCACATTCATTCAAAAAATAATAATACCTCGAATTATGATCGTAATCGAAAAATAGTAACTTCCAAAAACTTCGAAATTCTGATTGTTGTCAGTTAAGAAGAACAACCTTCAATTTTGTTTGCTCATCCTTTGATGGCATTTATACTTCTGTTTGCCCAGCCATGAGATTGGCATGTTCACCCAAACATGTACCCAATATGGAACAGAATAAAAGAAATCAAAGATAAGTTTGTTCGCCCATAGTGGTATGCCCCTATTCATTTAAAATCATGTATACAGAGTTAATAGATTCAATCAATCGCCTAAAATGGTGTCTAGTATCTAATATATACATGTGTTGGGTGAAGTAGGAATAATGAAGACAATCGAGTATTTGCTCAATTATAGGCATTCTTGAGGAGATAATAAAGCCAAAGTTGCAAATGAGTCTATTCATTTGCATCTTTTATTATAAGTCTCGATGGGACCTATTCGTTTGGTCATATACCAAAATGACAAACAAAAGCTAACAACTTCAATAGAATCTCAATGGGAAGTCTGATCTCCCATGTAAGCATCAATATGAAGCTGGTTCGTTTATAAAAGCCTGCAAGTTGGCTTTGTGATTTTATAGGTTCACCCAAGCCCAAGATCGTCAATATGAAGAGCTTTTTTATTTCAAGGAAAGTATCACAGAGTAGTTTTTCGCTGGCAAGACCTTAAGTTAAAAGGCTCAAGCACACATATGTAAATCAAACAAAACCTGAGGGATGAAACTTGTGTTTCAAACTATTGGATCAATCATTCATGATTAGCAGTCATAAGTGAATAATTGTGCAAAAGCCCTGACAAGGAGAACGAGTATGATCGCCCATGACTACAGTTATGGTGAGGCTGGAATTAGAAAAATAAAACTTGTTCGGATGGAAGCAATAGATAGAAATCAAAGTTGTTTGCCCATATTCACCTCATGGCACGATTGGTCTAATTTAGCAATGAAGTTATTCGCCCATGTTCACCTCATGGCACGATCGGTCCAATTTAAGACGAAACCAAAAAGGACAACAAGGAGCGATTGGGGCACTCAAATGAAAATATGTTCGCCCTTGTTACTTTCCATAACATGAACAAGGAAGGAGACAGTGAATGCAACTCTACAAAGCTGTGAAATTAGTCTTATTGCTCGTATTCCCTAAAAAGAAAATGGAACTACACAACGATAATAAACCTCAATAAGAGGGTCTATTCGCATGTGTTCATCAAATACCAGCACATTATTATTTTTTTGAAGTTGTTCGCTTGGTTGTATGAAGTTGTTTGTGTGTAGGAAATTGACGTGTATTTCGTGACACTACAATTGTCTAAAAGAATACCTGTTTGCACACATTGCCTATATATGTAAATGAGGACATGTGCATTATTAAGGATCAGACAAGAAAATGTGTGTATATATCAAGATCTTCATCTATTCACTTGCAAAGCGATAATTAGAGGCAACTGGAAACTAAGAAATGGGCCTGCTCGCTTATCCAAAGGTATACGACACCAATTACATATAAACGCGAGATGGTTGTCTAAGCCTATAATCACTTGCACGTGGAACACGTTCTGTTTTCATGTACAAGCATTGGTTGGCCTACCAATCCACCATTTCGTGTCTGAAAAGGGAAAAGTTTCTTGTGAACAAGGCTAATTCTTATGGAAAACTCTTGAGGTAAACTAAAAGAGTGGGAAAATAGAATATTATTTTAAACAATTAGAACTAGTCATTTAGATAGTGAAAGGAAACTGATTTGCGTCAAAATCATATATTCCCATAACCAAGAAGAATGGGAAATTGCTCACATAACTAAGTCAGTATTGTGCAAAGCACGAAAACTGACTTGGGGGCAAATGTTATACCAATTTTTTGGGCATGAAGATGCATCAAGGAATAGAAATATTAGTGATCTCAGACCTGCTAGCTATTTCCTTCAAAGAAAAGATTAACAGAACTTATAGCATTGCATGTTCTCACAAATTGGGTATGCATGTGCTAACAGACTTGTTCTCATAACGTAAGCTACGCACGCTAGCAGAAGAAGTTTGATTGCTCAATGAC
This sequence comes from Humulus lupulus, assembly GCF_963169125.1. NCBI lineage: Eukaryota > Viridiplantae > Streptophyta > Magnoliopsida > Rosales > Cannabaceae > Humulus > Humulus lupulus. The sequence goes on from NC_084793.1 coordinate 219,601,006, forward strand.
TCTTATATTATTGGTCACTCATAGAAGGTTGTAGTGCGCTAACAGGCAAGTCTAGTATGCATGTTCGCTTATATCAGGTCATCATGTGCTAACAAAGAAGTTTGGTCATCCACTCATTTTCTTCAACCTCTGTTCGCACAAGGCAAGCCATCACATGCTAACAGGAGGATTCTGGTTGCCCGGTAACACATTCTTGTTCCTGTTCGTTTATAATTGCTTGTAGGACGCTAACAGGCAAGCTTGATTGTGAACCCTTGTTAGTTTATTCCTATTCGTTCAGGACATGCTACCAACACTAACGGGATTGGAATCGGATGACAATTGTCATTTATTGAAATACAACTATATCTGTGTAGTCCTGTTGTAATGTATTATTCGGGTCAAGCTAAATTGCTTATGCCCATAACTTATATGTAACCATAAACTCCTCACTATAAATAAGAGGAGATAGGTTAGAAATAGGGGAGACAATTCATAATGCCAAAACTTCATTCTTGTATAAAGCAGTCTGCATGTAATATCAAAGTCAAGGAGGCCTGTAAAACAACTGGCAACGCAAGTTTGCCAAAAACTATGGGCCTGTTTGGCATTGTTTTTTTTTTCAAAGTTGTGTTTTCATAAATGAGAACAAAAAAATAGTTTTCGTAGTTTTCAAAAAACAATAGGTGTTTGGTTAATGTTTTGTAAAAATAATTTTTTAGTTTTATTTTAAAAAAAAATCTTAAATAAAAAATTAATAAATATATTTACAAAGAAAAAAATATTTTAAAAGTTTGTAATAAATAATGAGATCAAAGTAATGTGAAAGAAAAAGTGATGAAAAATAAGGAGAGAGAAAGTAAAGAGAGAAATTTTGAGAAAGAAAAATTGAGAAGAGAGAAATTGATGCAAGAAAAAAATGAGAGAGAAAATGGCAAGATAGAAAAAATGAGGAGAGGGAAAATGAGGATATAGGAAGTGATGAGAGAGAAAGTAATGAGATAATAAGTAATAAGAGAGAAAATAAGGAGATCAAGTGATGAGAGAGAAAGTGAGGAGAAAAAAAGTGAAGGAAGATAAATTACTGAGAGAGAAAGTGATGTGAGATAGTAATAATAATAATTAAAAATGTTATGTGAGAAAAAATTGACCAAAAAAATTGAGAATAATTAAAAACAACTTTTTGTTGTTCTCAATTTTTTTTTTTTTTTGTAACTTTGTTTTTAAAAATTGTCTTCTGAAAACAATGTCAAACACCCCTACTTATTTTCATAAAACAGTTTTTTAAGTTTTAAAAACAAAAAACAGTTTTTATTTAAGAAGTCACACCCTCTATGATTCTTCAAACTTAAATATTAATAAAAGTGAGTAAGTGGACGTATGTCATCTTTTTCGAGTCAAACCACTAAAAATATGGTATTATTTACTTATTTTAAATCTCAATTCTTGAATCCATACTATATTTATGAAGTCATCAACTTAAGAAATGTGTAAAATCTTTAATGTTCTATTTGAAAATATTTTCAACAATTTTGGACTTAGGAAACTATTTTTAACTGTGACAAAATACAAGATTCAAAATGTATTTTTTAAAATAGGAGGTTTATTGTAGAATTAAAAGAAACCAAAATAGTATTGACTATTTTTTTATTCCATGGTTCAATAAACATGTTTCTTCTTATTTACAACTGTTCCTCGATTTTTTGTTAATGTTTCAATTTAAGGGGTTGCCATGAAAAACAAAATTTAAGAATTTGGGGTGTATGAATTTGTAGTTTACATGTCAATCTCAACATTTAGTGGGTTTTATTTGTGGGAGTGAACATCAAATAACATACTGTTGCGATTTGTGGGTTTTATTCATGTGTTGCTCCTGGAATTGTGTTGGTGCTTCTATTTCTTTCTTTCTTTATACTTTTTTAAAGAATTTCTGTTTCTTTCTCCTATATATATATATATATATATATATATATTTCGAGCAATTTCTCCTATATATTTAAAATTGCAACTACAATCTAGAAATGCAATATAATACCCATTTGTCATGCAAACATAAAAATAACAAAAACAAATTGAGATTGAAATTGTTCAAATTTTCTATGAATTCTGGTTCACCACTACAAACATAATTTTCCATCATCAAACAAACATCATTTTCTTTATCATATACTTTCTTCTATTTATTTCAATCAGACAACCAAACTCAGCGAGGAAAGCCAGGGTCCGGACTATCTGCATGCATATCCAAGGAATCATTTGACATGGGAGAGTTGGTGTCCCTGTTTTGGTGATGATGACAGTTCCCCTCATTATTACTACGAGGTCCATTTCCATATGTCAGGACATTAGTCGAGGGATAACTTCCCTGCGCAGCAAGGTGATATGGTTGAAGGCTTTGGCGAACCGGGCTAGACAGAGCATTAGAGAAAACTGAGTTTTTGGCCTGCTGATCAGGATTTCCCCAGCGTACTCCCGGCCCGACCTGAGTGGGAGCAGCTGGAGCGGTTGGCCCTAAATTGGTTGAGTGCATTGCAGTTTGCAAGTGCTGTTGCTGAAGCAGCATTCTGGGAGACATTGGAGGTTCCTCAGCTCCATAATCAAGCTCATTCTGCAAAATTACAAGAGGAAGAAGAAGAAAAGCAATGGCAGTGTCATTTACCAGGCAAGGCATACTGAATCTAACCTTTACTAATCAGATATTATAATAGAAACAATCAAATATGCAACAAACTTTTCACTGAAAACATTGAAAAAATCCAACTACAAATAATGAAATTTTGTTCTCTGCACAAGAACACAGCAGATTACTGGCACTGAAGGTAAACTGTGAAACACATTTCAGGCAACACAAAAAATTTCATAAAAAAACCAGAGGTTCAACCATCTTCAACTTCAAGATAAGTTTTGGTTTGGGACTGCTTTAAGGGGAGTGTAAGGAAGTGCTACTTGCATGAACATAAAAGAGCAGAAATTGTGAAGTTAATGGAAGTTGTTGGGCAGGTTCTATTTAATTGGCTACTCCATCAAAAACCCAAGTCAATCAAAAAAGCACAAGAAACTTCTAAGTTGAACGATTGAGCTCATGGTTTGCCTGCAGCATGCTTAAATTTCATTCCCCAAAAAAATTGTAGGGTTCACAAAGAGGACAAATTTTCAAACCCATTATCGAGCTTAAGATGATTGTGGGGATAAGATGAGAAACGACAGGTTGTATATTGATAAGAAAGATGATAAGACATCATCTTAAGTTACAAAGACAGATCAATATTTGTTAACCAATGAAAAAGATGGTGCATCAAACTCCTCCTAGATTTAAAGATCCAAAAAGCCACCCAATATTTCACTCTATCCCAACACGGAAGACAGATCATCCTCCATACCTAGAAAGATCCTATTATTTCTCTCTAGCCATGTTCCAAAATGCAGCCGTGTTCCGAGATCCATAAAAATAAAACTTCAAAGATATAATCAATGTCAAATAAACCAACTGAGTTTACCGCAATTACTTCAATGTAACCAGGAAATCAAGAGTTCTAGTAGAAAAATCTCAAGAACAACAAATTCATTAAAATTCACATACGCCGCATTACAACGACAAAACTATCTAGTCTATAGAATATTAACCTTTTAGCTGACTTTATGGTAGAAAGTGCAGTGGCTAAGTACATAAACACAAGGCACAGTGAGACAAAGGATAAACCAATGACATCAATACCTAGAATATCAGAGAAGTATTCTTAAATTGCAGATTTCTTTTCCCTGATTGGCTGAATGTTTGTAAAAATTTATTCAGGTTTGTTCGAGGACATCTTAAATTTCCAGATGGTTACTTCTGCTTTACCTTTGATCATCTATTTGTTTCTTCTCAAACATAAAAATACATATATATATATATATATACATATATATAAAAAAATAAATAAAAATACCTGTAAGTAGGCAACTATATCTGGTGTTGTCACTCTTGACCCTTCTTCTTGCTGCCTTACAATCCATTGGTAAAGTTTCTCCTGTGAAGGAGAAATGGAAATTAGCGAGTGAGCAATTTTGATACATGCATCATGTTATGCGTATCAAGAAGAGAAATTATTTCATGAGCATTTCTATAATAATATTGTCAAGCAAAGTCATCTTTCAGAGCGAGGTACTAACAAGCTTAAGTTTATATTTTTTTTAATTTTTTATATGCGACAGAATGAACTTGCATTAAATTGATTAAAAAAATAAAAAAATTCCCCAGAGCCAGGACTAAGAGTGCTTAATAAATTAAGTACAGAAAATATTCACAATCCCAAAGTAAATAGAAAAATATCAATCTTCTGGTTTCTTTTTTACATTGAATAACCATAAAGCCACCCAAACCCAAGACTTCATCCAAACCCAAGACTTCAACACCCTCTTCCATCTTCTTAAATATCCTCTTCATAGTTTTCGACTTCAGTCCAAGTTCCCATGAAGAACAAAAACAAAGCGTGGCTTCCACCTCCAAAGTCGTAACACAGTAAAAATAAAGCATAACACAAGAAATTTCCACTTTTAAGCTGGACCTGGATGAGTAGAATTAGCATTTATATTGATAAGAATAATATCTTCTAACAGTGGGAAAAAGAGTTGAGTCTAATTCACTGATAATCAAATACACAAATTGTAAAGCTAAAAGAAAAAACTAGTAAAGAAAAATCAAATAAAGCCAAATAATCTACTAAGCTATACAAAGAGTTACAAGAAGAGCTAATTACACCAGATTGTTATTCCGACCCTGATCATGAAAAGATGTTGCCATAAATCAAACACTCCTGCTGGTGCATAACTGCTATGCATTCCCAACTTACCTCCTCTTGTTTTTTTTCCTCTCCCAAATAACGAACATGGAAATGCAAGTAATGAAGAAGCAGCAACAAGAGACAAGGTTCAGCACCAGAGACTCCAACAACGTCATAACATGAAATGGACCACATTGTTCCATTGCCATAAATTGTGAAAAGATGAATTCTAAACTCTTTGCCTAAAGAGACTCAAAGATACACCTAGAATGCACCCGCTTCAATATAAAATCTTCAATGTTGACCTTATATTCAAAATTCAGGTATCCATCCCCAATTAAAAGACCCCAGACCATGGCCAAAACTAAAGATCCCATAACACCCTACATTTGCTTTCACCATCTAAAGGGAACTTCTCCATTAATAAGAGGACTGGAGACGGATAAATGACCTTTTAATGAGAACGCACCGAGCATGTTTTCATGTAATTGGAAGAAAAGGACTTCCAAACACCCCAATAGAAGCTTAAATTTCAAAGAATCTGTTTGTTAACCGGTGACAACAAGATAAGTTTTGCAAGAAAAGATACCCAATGAATAATTAAACTAGACCCTTTCATCATCCCTCCTTATTCTCAAATCCAAACCATCATAAAGATTCAGCAAAGACTAAAATTGCAAGTCTTCTCTATCAATAAGAATAACATTTGCAATCAACAAGGTAAAGATGATTTGGGAAGAGAATCATAAAAAATTAAAAACATTAAGGGACCAAGATAAAAATTAGAGCCTAGGGAAAAATTAAATCAAGAATCAACCCTCAGATGATCTTTCCAAAATCAAACTCTAAGGCTGAAGCTAGATCCTCACTTCCAACTTAGAATTGGAAAGAAACTTAGGCAGAATTTGGAAACAAACTTGCAGGGTCAGCTTGAACAACATCTAACAACCCTGTTCCCACCTCACAAATCTCATTCTTTTGGAGGAATCCTAGCACTAAACTAGAAAAAATTTCACCCCAAAATATAAAGGCAAATCCATTTGGACTTCAAAATCATACTTTTATACTTCAGATAAGCAAGCCACCATTGGATTTTGAATACACAACCAACTTCCAAAGCACCAAGTGAGCTTAAGAGTCACCATCTTTCTCTTCTCCATAGATTGTTCCAACTATAAGAGCACTCCTAGGAACAAAACAAACGGGGCTTGAAGCTAAAACAAAGTGCATGGATCAAGGTGAGTCTTCCATTCCATCTCATAAAAACCAGGCCTTCTCCACTCAATAAGTATCTTTTTCCTCATTCTCCTTCTTCTCGGGCCTAAAAAGCAAGACAACCTCCTAGTCACTCCATAATATCCCTACTACTTAAATATTATTTAGAATAACATCTGACTGTACTAAAATGAAAAAATCCGCTAGACTACCCAAAACCATGAAGATCCTAAATTGTTCAAGTCTGGTCCTAACAATTTAATTAAGAAAGACATCATAACTCATATTCAAGGTTTCTACAACTACATGGTTAATATAAACTATATAATCAATCTAATCTTTTACACGTGACGTATTGTTATAGCGATTAGTGAGCGATGTTCTATAGGGCAAGCAGAAGAGTCACAAGTAATTAAGTTCATGTTCAACGTAATATTTAAAAATTCAGAAATTTATGCTACTTTCCCAACCCTTCTATAAGTAAATACATCGAACTTTATCCATCCAGGTGCATCTCTAGTCCAGGTGGAAGGTATTCTTTCTTATATTTTGACCATTGTACTTCAAGATTCTTATCAATGAAAGAGAAAGAGTGGTCTATTGAATCGACAGGGCTTAAACTGTACTCCTTCAGAGAAGAAAGAATAACGGGAGCAACATATCTTATCACATGGCCTCCGGCATAATATGCTAGTTAAAGCCATAAACCTTTAAAGCCTCCAACAGAAAGAGAAGGCATAAGAATTAAGAATTAAGGAAATCTTTGAGTTACATATGATTGTAAACTCAATACAATAAATAAGTCATGGCTCCTAACTCGAGACCGAAAATTCCAAGGCAAAGGTAAAAACAATTTGCACCAAACGAAATTGAATAAATTTCACAAGAACCATATATTACATAAAAAAATATACCTGCAGATACAACAAAAGAGCAATGACCCAAAAGAAGATACTTCACTTCAAAGACACCTAGAACAAACCATAATCGTTTTCTATTTCCTCAGTAACCAAACAGAAGATAAAATCTAAAGCCCAATCAAGCAAATTGAAGTTTTTAAAATCGTTAATTACTCAGTAGAGAAAAATATCTTGACACCATCAATATCAGATCAAAAGAAAAAATAACAAGAAATAAAAAATAAAATAAAAACGAACCAGGCCCTGACGTTCGCCGGCTTGGAAAGAGAGGCGCTGATGGTTCATGGCCTGGGTGTAGAGTTGGGAGAGAGAGTTGGCCGCGCTGCAGAAGGTGGTGTACATGGTTCGATCGACTTCGTCGAGGCGCGTAGCGTCTGACTTTCTTTTCTTCGCCATTTTCTGAGTACCCAAACAGAAACCCCAGGGAGGGATGAAATGATTTTGGTGTTTAAATTTGTGTTGTGTATATATATTTGAACTTTATAATAATTATTTTCGGGGACTGGGGGTTTCCCTTCCCTTCCCTTTTGGGGCCTGTGAATGAATGGGTTGGAAAGGAGAAAGAAGACAATGAGGTTTTTATTATGTAGAGGAGAGGAAAGTTGGTGCCATGCCTTGCCTTGCCTTGCCTTGCCTTGCCTTCCCTTGCCCCTGGTGGAGCCGTAGAGTGCAAAGGACATTCATCACTCCGGTAATTCTGCCACGTGGCCCACACGTGGAATTAGTTTAAGTAAATGTATTTTTGTGTCATCCTTGAGAATTTTATTATTATAAAATAAAATAACATCTGTGATTCTTTCAAAGAAAAAAGCCTATTTGCCAAAAAAAAAATTAAAAAAATCAATGCCATTTCATTAACATCCTAAATAATCGCAGCATTTGTTATGAAAGTACTTAAATATTAGAGTCTTTTTCTTAAATACTTTTTTTTTGTTTTTTTTACTTTTTTAATGTTATTATTTTTTTTTCAAAAATAGGTACTTAAATTTTCAAAAATAAGATTTTCAAAGTTTCATAATTATGAAAATACGGTTTTAAGAAAAACAACTTAAAAATAACTCACTGTTCCAACTAAACATCACAAAAAAAACATAAAAACAACTTGAAAATAACACAAAAAAGAAAAATGACAAAACCATAAAAATGTAAAAATTTCCTTAAAACTGTAAAATTGAAGAAAAAAATGTTTGACTGTAAAAATATATTTTTTTAGCGAAAATTAGTATTTTATGTAAAAACCTCTAAATATTAACGTGTTCATTTTTTATGGAATATTCAAGGCAAGGTCTATTTTGAGGAACACACGACATTTCGTCTATTGTTGCTGGTCACAGATGACACATTACTTAGCAAAATGTAACATGTCGCCTTTTTGACATTACCTGTATTTTATGCCTGAGATAGGTGACATGTCGCCTAGCCTCTCGTTAAGTTGCTCAAAATTTACCTTAGATACCTCATTGTATCACTTTAGATCCAAAAATATAATTTTTAAATGTCTACAACTCAAACTCAAATTTCACATCTCCATTATGTGAAATCGTTAAGGATTTTACACAACTGTTATGCCCAGATTTCGAGACCTGAGATTGTGAGCTCGAAAGCTGGACTCGTCAAGTGTGAGCTCGAGATATCTAAAGCACATCGTGATCCAGATGTCAAACCCTCGAAGCAAGGTGGCAACCTCGAAGATATGTAACCTCGAAGTTCTTTCTAAGCTCGAAAGACATAGCATCGGAGTATATCCGCTGTCGGGTGTCTTCGGATCAAGTAGCCCGAGCTTGGCATGGGTATAAGCTCACAATGTAACGGCCTCGGTGGTATTTACCAGCTCCGAGCTGGTCTTGGGGTAAGGTGGCTAGTTCATAATTTACCTAAAGACCTGGTCCGACATGATACTGATTACCGATCTCGAACGACGTAATGGGTCATCTGATGAGACACGTTCCATACATTTAAAGATATTTATTGTTATAACTTCCCTACAGTAAAGGGATATTAACTAGTCTATTATATACCTCCTGGTCTTCAGGGGACGTTTCCTTGTACATAGGAGTTACAGAATTTAATGTCATTATTCCCATTAATGAAGAGGAGTATCTTCCCGAAATATGTGGGAACGAACTCTGAGAACCCTCTATAAATAGATAGATCATGAACACTTAGAGGGGACGAATTTTTGATATCTTGAGAGAATTTCTGGAGAATTCATCCCTGAAGAATTTCCTGAAATATCCAAAGTCTTAATAAAATTGACTCGTGGACTAGGAAAAGTTAACTGCTGAACCACGTAAAACTCTTGTTGTTATTCTGTATTATTTATCTACGCCATAATTCTTGTTGTTTAATTGCTCTACGTTTTAAGTTGACGAAAAACGGCGTCAACAGTTTGGTGCTTTCATTGAGAGCCTTAAGTAATACAATCCCTGATTAGCTATGGCCGCAAATGATCAGAATATTCCTGAAGAAAACTATCCACGGTGCCCAGGGAAGTAGCCGATGACGAATCCTGAACCTGAAGAGAGAAGTGAATCCTCCGATTCTCAAGGGCCTCCAGCACCTCCGGCTCCCAGGGACGATGAGGACATGTACTATAATCCCGAGCGGTACGTCCCCATTGTAGAACTTGAAAACCGACAGTTAAGAAAACAGTTGGCTGAAGCCAAGAAGTGGAACGAAGAGTTGGCTAGGTTAGCTGCGGATGCGCAGGTGGCTCAGCCTCAACCTCCGCAGGATAACCAAGACCCACCTCCACGGGACGTTCATGTTCCTCCCCGCAGACCTCGTGGACGACCTCGGAAAAACGCTGCCACCGGTAAAGGAACCTGCTCCCTCGAGACCCCGAAGAGACACTCGGGCTAGGGCTCTGGCTAACTCAACTGCGGAATTACCAGCAGAAACTGGGAATAACCGAGCCCCTGCAGAGGCTCGGACTCAGATTCCTGGTAACACACAGAATGTTACTGAGTCAGCACGGGCGAACTCGAGACCATCCAGGGCCCGAAATGGTTGGCAGCCACCATCACCCATACGGTTCCCTCTGTCACCAATAAGATACCCCTCACCACCTCGGAGGAACGCATGACCAACTCAAGGTGATGAGGCAAGGCGGGCAGGACGGAAACAAGGGAATAGAGAGGCTACTAGAGAATGGAGAGGCGCCCAGCCTGCGAGAAGCCAAATGTCTCGAAACAATCATGCGACAAGCCTTTCCAATGACGACTCAGGGGACGCCAGATCAGTCAGCATGTATGATCAAGGACGAAGAAATACTGGAAACCATAGGAACCGCTCCGACCTGCGGGAGCACCTAAATCAGAATCGGGGTAGTGGTAATCCATCGAACCCAGACCTGAGAGATCGCCTAAATGGGCACAAAGATCCCCTGCGAAGGCGCAAGCCTGGAATTGTGATCAATGATAGCCAATTTCAGGCGAAACCCCCTGCGGACTCAGTTCAAGAAATAATTGATCAGCTGGAAAGGCATTTAGGCTCTTGCAGAATGAGCGAGGTCGGAGTCGAGATGAGGATTCTGATGAGGAACTCGAACCATTCGATCCCCATATTTCCAACACTCCGTTTCCTCAAGGGTTTCAGATTCCTCATGTCCCGCCTTTTGAAGGGAAGTCCAACCCGTACAGTCATTTGAGTACATTTAACACCATAATGAGAGCAAGTAATGTGGGTTACGAGCTCAAATGCATGTTATTTCCAGCATCGCTTACAGGACCTGCAAAAAACTGGTTCAAAAAATATAAGAGACATTCAATCACTTCTTGGGATCAGCTATCAGAAGATTTCAAAAAGTAGTTTAGAGCCATGATCGGGGTAAGACCCGAGGCATCGACCCTGACCAACGTTCGGCAACAGCTAAGTGAAACATTGAAGAGCTACCTTACAAGGTTTAATTTGGAGGTCGCCCGAGCTCGAGATGTAGATGACAACAGTCATCTAATGGCCGTCCAAGCTGGGGTAATGCCGAGAAGTCCCCTCTGGGATGATATGCAGAGAAAGCCTGGGAGGTCCTTAACCGAGTTTAATAGACGAGCTTAGAGGTTTGTTAATGTAGAAGAGGCGAGGTCAACGCTAAACATGACCTCTCAGCCCATAACTACAACGATAAACGTAAACTCTGCCTCGGCCTCAGCGGACCCATCAGCCTCGAAACCCCCTGCAGAAAACCCTTCTAAAAGGAAGAAGAATGAAGGAAGTAACCCTAAGGCCGAAGGGGGAAAGAAGAAGAAAGGGGAAGGGTATTTCTCCGTGTACAAAGTGTACACCGAGCTCAACGAGTCTCGGGAGAATATATACTTGGCTAATGAAAACCGGGTCCCTTTCAGGCGTCTAGACCCCATGAGAAATCAGAAGTCCAAGAGAGACTCCAGCAAGTACTGTCGATTTCACAGAGATACTGGGCACACTACTGATGAATGCAGGCAGTTGAAGGATGAGATTGAAGGACTGATCTCGAGAGGATACCTCAGACAGTATGTCAGGAACCAGAATAATAATCAGGCTTCTACTAGCTAGAGGGCAGCTGCACCGCAGCCTGCTCAAAACAATAACTCCCGAGCTAGAGAAGAAGATAGGCCCCCTCCGATTGATGGAGGAGATGTGATAACCATCTCGGGCGGGCCTCATCTCGCAGGGACGGGCAACAATACCCAAAAGCGATATGTGAACAAGCTAAAAACTAGGGATGGGTCCCCCTATGAATCCGAACCTAGAGCTCCAAAGTACCAAAAGATTGAATCTCAGCCGATAACTTTTACTGAGGACGATGCGTCCCATGTTCAGTTTCCCCACAATGACCCACTGGTCATCACTCTTCAGCTCGCGAATAAGAGAGTTCATCGAGTTCTCATTGATAATGGGAGCTCAGTGAACATTCTCTATAAGGCCACCTTAGAAAAGATGGGACTCGCCCTTCGAGACCTAAAAGCTTGTGCAACGACATTGTACGGTTTTACAGGAGAGGGGATTGCCTGTATAGGGTCCATTGAACTCCCTGTAACCTTGGGAGACTATCCAGTCTCAGCAACCAAGATGGTGGAGTTTGTAGTAGTGGACCTGCCATCGGCTTACAACGTGCTGCTCGAGAGACCCGCCCTAGTAGGGTTGGGGGCAGTCTCGTGTGTAAGGCATTTGGCCATCAAGTTCCCGACTTCTAGTGGCATCGGGACGTTGAAGGGAGACCAGTTAGCTGGGAGGGAATGCTATAGCATTTCAATAAGGAGAAAGAAGCAGGCGAGTGCACAAGCGCTCGTCATTATTCAGACTAAGGACGGGACAATCTTGGAGATAGATGAAGAAATCGACCCAAGAGTGGAGGAAAGAGCTGATCTCGAACCATTGGAAGAGCTCGAAGAAATCAGGCTCGAAGAATCGGACCCCTCGAAAATGGTAAAGGTCGGGAAAAACCTCCATGAAGAAACTAAATAGCAATTAATTTGCTTTTTGAAGAAGAACCAGGATGTCTTCGCGTGGTCACATTTGGACATGGTAGGAATAAGTCCAAATATAGTGAGCCACGCGCTAAATATCGATAAAAGCTTCCCGCCGAAGCAACAAAAGCGAAGACAACTGGATGACGATAGGAAAAAGGCCCTAAAAGAGGAAGTCAACAGGTTAAAAGAAAACTGATTCATTAGGGATGCTTTTTACCCCGATTGGGTAGCCAATCCGATACTGGTCTCGAAGCCTAATGGAACGTGGCGAACTTGCATTGACTACTCGGACCTCAACAAGGCCTGTCCTAAGGATTGCTTTCCTTTACCACGGATTGACCAGCTCGTGGACACCACGACAGGGCATGGACTAATGTCATTCATGGATGCCTATTCTGGATATAACCATATTGCCATGCATGCCCTTGACCAGGAACATACGAGCTTCATAACAGATAAAGGGTTATATTGTTATAACGTTATGCCATTCGGGCTCAAAAATGTTGGGGCCACTTACCAGCAGCTTGTGAACATGATGTTCTCCGAGAAAATAGGGAACAACATGGAAGTTTATGTTGACGATATGTTAGTCAAATATCAACTTAACAATAACCATGTTGATGACCTCGAAGAATGCTTTGCCGTGCTCCGGAAATATAACATGAAGCTTAACCCTCAGAAGTGCTCTTTCGGAGTATCTTCGGGAAAATTCCTGGGTTTCATTGTAAATGCTTGAAGAATAGAAGCTAATCCAAACAAGATCCAGGCCCTGATCGATATGCCTTCACCTCGAAAACACAAAGATGTCCAGAGTCTGACGGGCAGGATGGCGGCACTAAGTAGGTTTATATCAAAATCTACAGACTGTTGTCTTCTGTTTTTCAACCTGTTGAGGGGAGGCAAGAAATTTGAATGGACAGAGGAATGCGAGTTGGCTTTTCAGGAACTCAAGAAACACCTCGCAGAATCCCCTATCTTGTCAAAACCTATTACAGGAGAAGTTCTGTACTTGTATCTTGCTACGACCGAGCACGCCATAACTGCAGTACTCGTACGAGAGGAAGAAAAAGTGCAAAGGCCCGTGTATTACGTCAGTAAAAGGTTACTGGGGGAAGAATCAAGATATCCCTTGATGGAGAAGCTAGCTCTCAGCCTAATTCACTCATCTCGAAAACTTTGACCCTATTTTCAAGCGCACCCCATCCATGTACTAACTGATCAACCACTAAGACAAGTCTTGTCCAAGCCAGAAGCTTCAGGTCGACTGCTTAAATGGGCCATTGAACTCAGACAATTCAAGATCACTTATCACCCAAGGACGACCATAAGGGGACAAGCCTTGGCAGACTTCATAGTGGAGGGTACTGGCATGACCAACGATGAAGTTATAACCCCGGCCCATGAGCTGTGGAAACTTTACATTGATGGGTCATCTAATGAAAACGGATCGGGGGCAGGAGTAATTTTGATCACTCCTGCAGGAAGCATATTTCACTCTGCCTTGAGATTTGACTTCAGCGCGTAAAATAACGAGGCCGAGTACGAGACTTTACTGGTGGGACTTCGTATAGCCAAGGAGTTCAAAGTTAAAGCAATACATTGCTACAGTGACTCCCAGCTAGTGGTTAACCAAATTTTGGGAGAGTACCAGGCTCGAGGTACGAGAATGGCAGCATACTTAGAAAAGGCAAAATCAGCATTAGAACATTTCGAGTTCTATGCGATAGAGCAGGTCCCTTGAGAACAGAACTCGAATGCGGACGCCTTAGCCAGGCTCGCTACCTTTACCGAGAATGACGAACTGAATGTCGTGCCAATTGAACATCTCTCAGCACCTAGTATTGACGAGCTAGAGCAGGAGGATGTGTGTATGATCATTTCCGAGCCTACCTGGATGACTCTGATAGTTGAATATCTTGAGACCGGCATCCTTCTGGAAGAACAGACCAAGGCTCGAAAGTTGATGTATCACATCCCTCGTTATACCATTATAGATGGAAGACTGTATAGAAGAGGATATTCCATGCCACTACTCCGGTGTGTGACTCCTCCCGAAGCTAAAAAAATCTTAGAAGAAATTCATGAAGGGTTCTGTGGAGACCATATTGGGGGGCATAGCCTGTCTAAGAAAATCATACGCCAAGGATAATTCTGGCCTACCATCAAATCAGACTTGTTCGACTACGTAAAAAGGTGTGATAAGTGTCAGCGATTCGCCACAATTCCTCGAGCTCCACCATCCAAACTAACTATGATGACCTCCCCATGGCCATTTGCGGTATGGGGAATCGACCTCATAGGCTCCCTTCCGACTGGCAAGGGCAGAGTAAAGTATGCGGTAGTCGTCGTAGATTACTTCACAAAGTGGACAGAAGCTGAACCCTTGGCGACAATAACCTCCAAAAAAGTCCTTGACTTTGTGGTGAAAAACATCTTATGTCGATATGGGATGCCGAGGAAGATTGTGTCCGATAACGGAACCCAGTTTGACAACGATCTGTTTACCAAATTTTGCGAAAAAAATGGAATAATAAAGAGCTTCTCGTCAGTGGCCATCCCCAGGCGAATGGCCAGGTCGAAGCTGTAAACAAGACTCTAAAAAGTTCGTTGAAGAAAAAGTTGGAAGAAGCTAAAGGAAGATGGCCTGAAGAATTGCCCCAAGTCCTATGGGGATATAGGACCACGACTCGTACATCGATAGGACATACCCCGTTCTCTCTGGCGTACGGTTGCGAGGCTATGTTGCCAATCAAGGTCGAAATTCCCACAATTCGAGCCCTCGCTTATGATCAAGCCTCGAACCACTCTTAGCTCGAAGAAACTCTTGACCTGACTGAAGAAAGAAGGAACCAAGCTCAATTAAAAAATGTTGCATACCAACAGCGAGCTACCTGGTACTTCAACAAAAGAGTTTGGGATCGAAAATTCATCATGAGAGATTTGGTGCTAAGGCGTGTATTCTTGGCAACACGGGATCCAGCAGCTGCCGTGCCTGGGCCAAATTGGGAAGGACCCTACCAGATAGAGTCAGTCATCCGACCCGGCATTTACAAGTTGGCGAGATTGGATGGAAGTCTAGTACCACGAGCATGGAATGGCGAACACCTACAACCTTACTATCAATAGTATAGGAAGGAAGTTGCCTATAACCATGCTTGTGTATCTGTACTGTTTTTCTATTATTGGATTTTTTCAAATAAAGTTTGATTTTGTTTAATATGCTGTATTTTTTTTTTTTTTTTTGCAATCTCTCTTAATTTAATAACCTATGGTCTCACTCATAGGATATTAAGGGGGCATCAGTGGCATATATACCACCAGCTTGAAAAAATAAAACAGCATATACGAAACGCATATAATTGTTTGGATATAACCAAACTGTCAAAAGTACACAAGTATTTGGAAATAACCAAATGCGCGAGAAATATTTCAACTCGATAAGTTTGGATATAACGAAACTGGCAAAAAGATAAAAATGTTTGGATATAACCAAATATGCAAACTAGATTAAAATATAAGTGTATGGATTACAAACCTAACACGGTCTTAATAGGTGTGGAACAAACCAGTTAAAACTAATCGGCAGTAAGTTGGAGCATAACCCACTTCGTGTTAAGCCAAGATCGAGGCTGGAGTATCTTGCAAAACAATAGTTTCGACCTCATAACCTTGGAGAGCTAACCGAGGACGAGAAAAAGTAAATAAAAAGTAAGACATAACTAAACCATTTGCATTACACACCATACGAGTACTTTCGGGTGCATGGTAAAAGTAATATCCGACCTTGACAAATAACGAGATCGGAAGCAGATAATTTGAGCAAACTGTGTATGAATGCATTGAACCTCGAGCTTAAATCCAAACTATGTTTATGTGATTAAACATGCAAGTATGACACTTTAATATAAAATGTGCAAAATACTTCAACCCGAGAAATGTAAAGCATATATATTAAAATGAAGTAAAAAACAAAATTTGTATCAGCCCCATGGGCATAAATTAAAAGAAAACAATTACAAAAAATAAAGGGACGTAGCCCCAAGGTATCATCTAAAGAGAAGGAGCAATCTCCTTGGCCTTCTCAGCATCAGCATCCTCCCCGGCTCCCTCTGTGTCATCTCGACCAGCCTCCTCCTCATTAAGTTGAGCCTGCCATTTGGCCACGAGTTTCGCTTCAAGATGGCCTAAGAAGCTGGTATCGAGGTCGACATTGTTGGCCCAGATTCTGTACATGGCCAGGTCGACTGCCCGATCCTTTTTCTCCTTAAACTCTTCAAGGAGACGAGCCTTTTCACTCTCAATGATCTCAAAAGTAACGGCCTTCTCTTCTTCAAGCTTGGCATTGACCTCCTTGACCCGAGCATTCTCCTTCTCAAGCTCTGCGAGCCTGGCATTCTGCTTTTCAAGCTCGGAAATCTTAACCTTAAGCTCCTCGGCTCCTGCCTCTACCTTTGCTTTTGTGAACTTAAGCTCATCACTCAATTTAAGCTGAAGGTCCTTTGCCTCCTAAGCAAGAGTCATGCTCGAGTGGACTTTGTTGTTCAGCCTATAATTAAGCTGAGCATCGACAGCAAGAGCCTGACATACAAAAAAAAAACACAAAATTAGCATATGGACTAAGTGTAAATGCAACTAACTAACGGGAGAAGAAAGATTAGCGCAGCGTGGAGCTCAACACTCTTCTCGTAAAGAGTGTTGCAGTCTTTGGCATTGTTCAGAAACTGCCAGTGAGGAGCGTCAAAGCTCCCAAAGCTTTGGCCCACCCGAGACAGGATGTCCGAGCCTAGTGTGGCCCAGTGGGATCCAGCAGCATTGTCGATCACATACTCATCAACATGAGTAGAGATCGAGAGTAGTGGTGTCTTCGAGGACGAGGGTTTCTTCGGAGGCAGGCCAACTGGCGGATTGATTTGGGATGCAGGAGGAGTTGGAGGTAGGGTTGACGAGGAAGTCTCGACCTGGGCAGGTGGACTTAGGGCCAAGCTCGGAGCAACCGGAGCTGGGGGCAACTGGTGTTTTTTCAGTTTTTTGCGACCCCCTAAGACGCTTACTCCTCTTGGCTCCGCCACTGATCAGGATGTTGTCAAGGTTGGAGTCCATCTCGCCTGCACAGTTACACCACATTATGAGTTGTCGTGAAATAAAATAATTCAACATAGTGCAAACATTCAAAGGATAAAAAGACAAGAGGAGAAAAACCTAACTGGAACTCTTCCCCGAGCTTGTGCTCGGCGACCACGAAATTCCCCCATCTTCAGAAGATACCTTTCCTATAGGTGGATGTCAACCTCAAAAGGTCCCTATAATCATTAGTCCCGTATTGGACAGCTATTCTGTTCCATACCTCATTCAGGCGGTGTTGTATTTCCTAAGCCAGCTATCAAACCTATGTACCCTATCGTCTACCCAAGACCATACATAGAAATGGTCCCTATCATCCTTACATAATACTAACCTATCAGGTCTATGTTTTAGCAGTGAGGGAGACCACATATTCGAGGTAAGGATGACTGTACCTTGCTCATCCGAGCCCAAGCTTGAGGCCTCATCGTTGGCCTCATTCCCCGATTGTGGACTCCTATGATGAGCTGGAGATGGAGGCCTCGCATCTCTCCTCGGGGGGAGGTTGCCGGTTGGTAGAGGCACAAGCTTCCATCAGTCGTATTTCTTATTGGACCAGTCCGATGTAGACTGATCCTCCCCTAAGAGCCCACACACCCGGAGCTTGTCTTCATGCAGAAGATATGAAAGGGATCTCCTGCCATAAGGAAGTTGGAGCAGAGTCTCTCTGTGCTCCCTCATCTCCTTGGTAGGGGTAGGGCAATGATAGTTGGCTGGAAAATCAAACGCATTTCAACTAAGTATGGGCCTAAAAACAAAGTTCGAGCATAGAAAAGAAGGAGGTTGAGATACTTACGAATCCGTCTTAACGAGTAGAATCGAGACGGGGCTAGGCCGTCTGTCCAGAAGAAGGCCTTCTTGAAGTCAGGAGGATGATTGGGAAGATCCTCGAACACCTTCTTCTCATTCGGATAGCTTGAGAGATAGTAGAAGCCGTCTCCTCCCCGAGCTCAGGAGGGATTTCTTTTCAAACAGAAGAGATATAAAATCTCTCCTGGTGAAGGTCCTGCCCACTTCAACTCGTGATACAGTGACCTCAGGGCAGACAGTACCTTGTAAGAATTGGCGTTGAGCTGGAAAGGGGCCAGCCCAACAAAATT
This sequence comes from Humulus lupulus, assembly GCF_963169125.1. Taxonomy (NCBI): domain Eukaryota; kingdom Viridiplantae; phylum Streptophyta; class Magnoliopsida; order Rosales; family Cannabaceae; genus Humulus; species Humulus lupulus. The sequence continues at coordinate 219,619,551 of NC_084793.1, forward strand.
TGTGAAGTCCTTGAAAAAAGACTTCAAGGGCAGTACCGCCCCTGCCTTCATGTGCTCCTGGCTCCAGGCTGCGTATCTCAGCTTGTTGTCAAGATTTCCATCTCCTAGGGCGCGGCAGCTTCGCTCGTGGGATGTCGGGGCTCGACACCTTAGCGAGCCTGATAGTCCTATACCGTGAAAGGCCAGGATATCAGTTATCTGGCCTAGTGACGTAACCGAGCTCCAATAATGCTCGGGCTCGAAAAATTCTCTCCTCGGCTGCGAGGTAGAGGGTTCCCCCATCAGTGAAAACTGAAGATCATCTGGCTTGAAGGCGATTGTCACTTTAAGTGAAGGGTTGAGTAGAATCGATCTAGGCTCAGTATCCAGATCTGGATGAAGGGTGACCCTTAGTCTTTTCCTTTTCCCTTCTTCGACCTCGTTTATCTGACGTCAGAAGTGATCGCGAGTGTCTTCTTGCTCACGCCTTAGTTCGTGCTCCCAAATTAAACGTTGATTTCGGGTGAAAGGAGATTCCGGGCTCGGAGTTACTGGTGAGTAGGGAATTGCGAGCTTTGACCTCCACCACTTTCCCGAATTCTGCGGCATCTAACAAGAAAGTAAAAGGGTGAGGGCCAAGTGAACAAGAAGTATAAAGATAAATAGTACTTAAGCTCGAATGATCGAGGCTACAAGGAAAGCTCGATCCAAAGAACGAGACCAGTCCCAGAGCGTGTGTTCCACCGAAGGGAAGGAAGGTGGATATGTCATGGGAAATCCCGAAATATTAGGGAAGAAAGGTGGCGGTTATTAAAAAGGTGATATTTTTGGAAATTGTGCATTCCTTAAAGACAAACCCTAATTTTGTACCCAATATCTTGGTGTGCAAGATACAGTTTCTAAAATTTGAAAACCCAAAAAAGGAACCATTTTTGGCCCCTTTTCCACAGAAACTGGGTTTGAACCTAATGTCCATCAGTCGAAGCACCCTGATCCTAGTGCGTTAAACTAGTGAATGGATAAATGGGATGAGAGTAAATCCTAATGCCTATGATGTAACAGAAGCATGAGCATGCATAAAAAAATGTATATATATAACGCAAAGAAACCATAAACCGAAAACTTACACAATGTAATCGGTGGAAACAGAGAAATAATTGATTGAACGAGCGGTTGCAAGTACGATCTCACTGATTCAAAAAGTCCAACTGTGTTTTGTCTACTCGGCTTGGAGAACATGCAAGAATCGAACAAGAATGATTCTAGTTTTTTCTCTCTAAAAGTTTGAATGTAAAGGAAAAATGAAGAATACAACCAGAAACTTATTTATAGGCCCACGGGGACGAAGAGAGAACTAATCTGGGCCATTGGCCAGATTCTGTATCAAATCTGACGGTCAGGGAACAGTGAAGTGATGGTACCCAAAAGGAGGGCAGGCAGATGGACATGGACAGAGTTTCAAGGAACTCAAGTACCTTGAATAAGCAATACCCAACTGGTGCATGTCCATACTCGGGTGTGTAATGGAATGGTTCCCGAAGGAAGTAGTTCAAAAGTTTCCTTCTCATGGTATTCGAACCAATACTTTTGAGGGGGCAAAATGTTATGCCCAGATTTTGAGACTTGAGATTGTGAGCTCGAAAGCTGGACTCATCAAGTGTGAGCTCGAGATATCTAAAGCACATCGTGGTCCAGATGTCAAACCCTCGAAGCAAGGTGGCAACCTAGAAGATATGTAACCTCAAAGTTCTTTCTAAGCTCAAAAGACATAGCATCGGAGTATATCCGTTGTCGGGTGTCTTCGGATCAAGTAGCCCGAGCTTGGCATGGGTATAAGCTCAGAATGTAACGGCCTCAGTGGTATTTACCCGCTCCGAGCTGGTCTTGGGGTAAGGTGGCTAGCTCATAATTTACCTAAAGACCTGGTCCGACTTGATACTGATTACTGATCTCAAACGACGTAATGGGTCATCTGATGAGACGCGTTCCATACATTTAAAGATATTTATTATTGTAACTTCCCTACATTAAAGGGATATTAACTAGTCTGTTATATGGCTCCTGGTCTTCAAGGGACGTTTCCTTGTATATAGGAGTTACCGAATTTAATGTCATTATTCCCATTAATGAAGAGGAGTATCTTCCCAAAATATGTGAGAACGAACTCTGAGAACCCTCTATAAATAGATAGATCATGAACACTTAGAGGGGACAGATTTTTGATACCTTGAGACAATTTCTAGAGAATTCATCCCTGAAGAATTTCCTGAAATATCCAAAGTCTTAATAAAATTGACTCATGGACTAGGCAGAGTTAACTGCTGAACCACGTAAAACTCTTGTTGTTATTATGTATTATTTATCTGCGCCATAGTTCTTATTGTTTAATTGCTCTACGTTTTAAGTTGACGAAAAACGGCGTCAACAACAACCTTGTGGAAAATCATTTAGGTTTTGTATTTGACTAACCCTAATAGTTAGTAAAGTGTTCAAGTGTAACACAAGAATTATATGCTATATCAGAGTCTATAATGTGTTTATATAGAGGTATAAATAGATATGCATATTATTAGGTTATGCTCAAGTTTAAGAAACGCTCACAATTTTATGAAATGTCAAAAAAGATTTTATGCAAAGCTTATTAAAGGAAGTTAAGTTTAAACTAATAAAGAAAGATTTTAGTATCATCGTTTTGGGGAAGCAACAAAACAAAGTTCAGAGATTTAGATGGAGGTCTATAAGGCTCCTAGTGGCAACCCCATAGAGGGGGCCAAGTCAGAGTTGGCCATTCATATAGCATTCCATGTTCTCATCTTTTCCCTCCACCAATATGAGTATGATAGTGTTGTAGTTAAGAGCCACCTTAATCCTTGAGCTCAACGGGGCAATGATGAAGTAAGGTCAGTAATGAGCCTCACTATGACTATGGCTAGCCGGAGGAGAACCCATGAGATTTTATCAATTCATCAAGCCTTCTACTCACATAGGTCGAACCGAGCAGTGTGTACTGTTGGGAAAACTTATACAAGATCTTAATTATTTTCATGTAAATCATATATTAAACACATTAATATAAGACAACCTAGAACATGTTTCTATAATTGAATTTAAATAGAGATAATGATAAGAACACTTACATTATATGCAGCATAATGTATTGGTCCTTCCTTCAGTTTCTCTAACCCTTGTATCCTTTCTGTCACAGGGTATCATCAAGAAACTGAAACGTTCTTCAATTTTCTTCACAGTCTTCCAAAGTATCCTTAGATTCACCTAGACTAGAGTGGGCAATTCTCAACACATGAGATAGACACAAAGAGAAGAAGAATAGAAGAGAATATTAAGGCTTAGAAAATGACTTATGTTGTAGAGAGAATCTAAAACTTAGAGCATCAAGAATAGATCTTCTGATTTTCTGTCAGATACTCTTTCTAAAATCTTAAACATGTGTTTTCAACTCTCACTTAGCATTCCTTTTATAGACTCAATTAGGTCATTTATTTTAATTAAAAAATCAATAAAATAATAGATAATATTAGCCATTAGGTCAAAATTCTCATGGGCTTTAGGCTCATGAAATTTCTCATTTAATTATAAGCCTGTTGGACTTAAAATCAAGGCTTGTATTATTTCTCAAGGCTCCAATAAGTTATCATAAATTTAACAAATAAATTTACTAACTTATTAATTCCTCGTGACTCCACTAAAGGCTCAAAATTGCACTCTTAAATTCATAGAATGTTCTATAAGCAATATAGATATGTTATTAATTATTCATTGTTACAACCATAATTGTCACCAATCCTCTATAAACGGTCTACAATGAAATGAGACTAAAATATTGTTTTACCCATCATTGTATTTTATCCTTAAAACACTTAGTTCCTTGTAAATGATATTTCAGTAAACGAATATTAATTACTGAAATGATATCTCTATCATTTAGCACCTTGAACCAAACTAAAAGGAAACCATCGTTTTACTTCTTCACCAGAAGCTATAGATGTTCATATCTATGATTAACACTCCCACTCAATTATACTACCGATTTCCCAAGATGTAAGTATGGGATAGTCTCTAGGGTAAGCTGGTAACGAACAAGTCAAAGAACTCAAATAATACAATCAGTTAGAATACTAATCACTCAGAATTGAGATTGAATTGACCTATGGTCAATTATATGATATGACTAGAATAGATAATAACGGTATGTTTACTTATCTTATCTACTGTTAATATCATCTTATCTGATGTAACAAATACATCTGATCTTATCTACTTTGCTAATGTTCTGGAAAGAACATAACACTGCAATGTGTAAGTAGATCATATCATAGATTGACAAGTCAGTGTAAATTCTGTGCACTGACTAATCTTAAGACTAACTTATTTTGAACATATAATCATATTTATATTCCACTATGATTACGCCACTATAAATATGAATAGCTATATGCTCGGGATTTAATAGAAGTTTATATTAAACAAATAATCATGAAAATAAACACATGTGAGCAAAGTGATTGACCAAGTCAAAAAATTGATTTCTATTCTTTTATTGATAATAAATGAGATTACAAAAAAATTGGCTTTTAATTAGGGTATAAAACCCCAACAAACTCCCACTTGTACTAATTGAAACTAATGCCTTAATTCTACTAATCCCATTTCCTTGATATGCTTATCAAATCTAGCTTCTGGTAGTGTCTTTGTGAATGGGTCTGTAAGATTGTCTTCAAATGCAATCTTCATAACCTTCACATCTCCCTTGGCCACACTTTGGCCCATTATGTGATACTTCCTTTCTATATGCTTACTCCTCTTGTGACTACGTGGTTCTTTAGAGTTGGCTATCGCTCATGTATTGTCACAAAACAACACATGTAGTTTATCCATATCTAGAATAACACCACGATCTGAATAGAACTTCTTTAGCCAGACTATTTCCTTAGCTGCTTCAGACGTAGTTATGTACTCAACCTTCATGGTGGAATCTGAGATCGCAGACTGCTTTATGCTTCTCCATATCCCAACTCCACCCCCAAGAGTAAACACCATTCCAGAAGTAGACTTCATGTCATCGACATCAGTCTGAAAATCTGAATCGGTGTAGCCTATAGGGTTTAGAAGACAACCCTTGTAGGCTAACATATAATCCCTAGTCTGCCTTAAATACTTCAGAATATGCTTAACTGCTATCCAATGTTCCGGTCCTGGGTTTGATTGATACCTACTCACTACTCCCAATGCATAGCAGATATTTGGTCTAGTACACAACATGGCATACATCAGACTTCCAACTGCAGATGTGTAAGGAACTTTTCTCATTGCATCTTCCTCTTCTGGAGTCTGGGGAGACTGCTTCTTTGAAAGATGAATTCCATGGTGAGGTTGTAGACATCCTTTCTTGGAATTTGTCATTGAGAAACGTTCAAGCACTTTATCGATGTAAGTTGCTTGAGATAGAGCTAAGAGTTTGTTCTTTCTATCCCTAATGATCTGGATTCCTAGAACATAACTTGCTTCTCCCAAATCCTTCATCTGGAATTGAGTGTTCAACCAATTCTTCACATCTGATAATTTCTTAACATTGTTTCCAAAGAGTAAGTTATCATCTACATAAAGAACAAGTAATACCACTATTTGATTTGCCTTCAGTTGGTAAACACAAGGCTCATCAATATTTTGTTCAAAGCCATAGGTTTTGATTATTTCATCAAACCTAAGATTCCAGGAATGAGCAGCTTGCTTAAGTCCATAAATGGACCTATTCAACTTGTAAACTTTTCCTTCTTGTCCAACTACTTTAAATCCTTCTGGCTGATCCATATAAATTGTAACACCCCACGTCACTATGGCTGCTTTCTGGAATGACGACTGGCCCTACAAACCAACACGAGTCTTTTCAGCATGCTTTGTCCTCACTCACATGCTTCCTAGGAAAACTTCCAAGGAGGTCACCCATCCCTAGATTACCCCAGGTCAAGCACGCTTAACTTTGGAGTTCTCAAGTGATGGGCTACCGAAAAGAAGATACATCTTGTTGATATAGGTAGTACCCATCAATCCATTTAAGCCCTCTTCAACTGTGTAGTCCCATACCTACACAGTCTTAGAATCATCACACTTGACCTTCCCTAGGCGGTGTGGGATTACACAGCTTACCCGGTCTTTCCCCTTACGGATCACGGGATTCTGACTGTCACATAAATGACTTCGTCAAGCTTCCCGTCAAGAAAAGTTGTCTTGACGTCCATTTGCCAGATCTCATAGTTAAGAGCGGCTGCTATGGATAAGAGGATACGAATGGACTTGAGCATGGCTATCGGACTAAAAGTTTCCTCATAGTCCACACCTTCTCTTTGGGTATAACCCTCTGCCACTAATCGAGTTATAAAAGTTTCAATATTTCCATCAACACCTCGTTTCTTCTTGTAGATCTACTTGCACCCAATGGCCCTAAAGTCACTAGGTGCTTCCACAAGATCCCAGGCGGAATTTTAGTACATGGAATCCATTTCCTGTTTCATGGCTTCAAGCCATAGTTCCTTTTCAGGGCTAGCCATTGCCTGTTTGAAAGACAACAGATCATCATCACCAGTGTCACCAACAACCATATTGGTTTCACCACCCAAACCATAGTGAACTAGGTTCCTAGAAACCCTCCCAGTACGATGAGGCTCCATGACTGTTTGCTTAGGAATAGTGGTACTTTCTTCATTTAAATCGACTTGCATCGGTTGGACATGAAGAGTGGGAATTTCATCATCAACTCGCGTTGATGATGATGGAACATTGGTTGGAGTCAATTCTTTAATCATCTCCTCTAAAACTACTTTGTTGCACGGTTTGAAGTTTTGGACATAGTCATTTTCCAGAAAAGTAGCATTCGTAGAAGTATACACTTTCTTTTCTGAATGATTATAGAAAAGTCCACCCCGAGTACCTTTAGGATAGCCAACAAAAATTCAAACTTCAGTTCGTGGTTCTAGCTTTCCTTCCTTTTTCTTCAAAACGTGGGCGGGACACCCCCGGATTCTATAATGGTGTAAACTAGGTGCACGACCATTTCAACGTTCTAAAGATGTTTTGGTGATAGATTTGGACAACATGACATTGAGAATGTCGTTCACGGTTTCAATTTCATGTCCCTAGAATGAAGTTGGTAGAGTTGAGTAACTAAGCACGCATCTAACCATTTCCAATAAAGTTCTGTTCCGACATTCCTCTACACCATTTTGTACTTGGGGCAGTAAGTTGTGATCCAAATATTCTCCACCCCTATCATATCGCAAGATCTTTAACGTTTTACCTAATTGGTTCTGAGCCATTGCTAGGAATTCCTAAAACTTTGAAAATGTTTCTGATTTCCTATGCATTAGGTAAAGACATGAGATTCTAGAGTGATCGTCAATAAAAGTGACAAAATACTCAAAACCACCTCTGACGTGTAAATTCAAAGGTCCGCAAGCATCTTAATGAACAAGTCCAAGTGGTTCCTTGGCCCTATCACCCTTTGCAGAGAATGGACGCTTGGTTAATTTGCCTTCTAGACAAGATTCACAGACAGGTAATTCACCTAAGGTGAGTTCCTTCAAAGGCCCGTCCTTTGTAAGTCTTTGAATTCTATCATAGCAAATGTGACCAAGTCTCAAATGCCATAAATACGTCATATTATCATTATTGGTCTTTTGACGTTTATTGGTCCTAGGTTTAGCTACTTTGAATAAATCATTGTTAAGAGCGAGGGGTTCGTTAGGTCACGGAATATAAAGCCCATTTTCCAAACATGCAATACACAATTGTGATCCATTAAAAGAAATATATATATTAAAACTTGTGAAAGTCATAATAAATTGTTCTAATTGCAACATGGAAACTGAAATTAAATTTCTACTAAAACCTGGAATAAAAAATACATCTTTCAAGATTAAATATTTATTTAAGAACTTCAGGCGAGCTCTTCCTCTAGCTTGGACCGTAACGAACGCTCCGTTCCCAACTCTAAGCTTTAAGCCACCTTCGTCCACTTCCTCCCACGATTCAAGAAGCTGTAAAGAATTAAAAATATGGTTAGTACATCTAGAATAAAAAATCCAAACATATTTATCATTCCCTAAAACACATGTTTCCAAGATAAATGAATTATAATCATTACCTTTGTTTTTCACTGCTAGAAACTTGGGGCAATCTTGTTTCCAATGCCCCTTCTCTTTGCAGTGAAAGCACTTACCTTTGCATTTCTTGTTTTTCTTGTTCTCCCCCTTAGGAGTTTGTGCATTTGGTTGTCACTCGTCTTTGCAGGCTTGGGGTTGTTGTTTTGTCCATCTTTCCTCTTGTTTCCAGCTTTCAAAGATGAAGCTAGGTTAGCTTCAGCCTTAGCTGAATCAGCAGGAGTAGTAGTAGTTGTCTTCTTTTCTCCTCCCTTACTTGGTCCACCCTTGATAGACTCAAAACTCTAAAGCTCGCTCATGAGCTGCGTTAGACCATAGTTGAGTTTATTCAACACATAGTTGGTGGTGAACGGTAGGAAAGCTGGAGAGAGACCGTTGAGGATTAAGCCAACTTGAGTTTCCTCATCTATTATTGCTCCATGCAGTTCAACTTTCTGAAAGTAGCTTGTCATTTTGATCAGATGATCGCGAACATGTTGACATGGTGCCATCCGAGCATTGGCATATTTCTTTGTGGCCTCACAACGAGTATGCGCTGACTTGGCTCCAAACATGTCTTGGAGCTGATCCATGATTTCGTAGGCCATCTCAACATTCTCCATCTTTGTCTTGAGAGTGTCGACCATACTAGTCAACATGTAGTATTGTGCCTTGTTGTTAGCCGCCTGCCAACACTTATACTTATCCCTCACAGACTTGGTAGCTCCTTCAGCTGGAACTTCTGGGGATTCCTCAGTTATGACGAACTTGGAGTTGTCACCAATCAATACAATGTTGATGTTTTTCTTCCATTTAAGGAAGTTTTCTCCAGTGAGTTTCTTCATAAAAATTTGAGAAAGGATGGGAGTAGACATAGCCACAATGATACTACAAACTATCAATAAAATAGAAATTAATCACATTTTCTCAATAAAACTGCTATTCACACAAATTTCAAGAAATAGCACAACATATACCCAAAATATGTAAGATATAAGAAAAAAAATACCAAAAACAATCATATCTCTATTTCTTTAGGTTTTTAACTAATCTATGATATCCTTGTCCCGGTTGGCGAGAGTAAAAAATACCACTAGTTAAATAAAGTTGTAAACTTATTTAATAATGGACACCATTATTAACAACCTACTATTCGATCAAAATAGGAAAACAAAATTTCTTATTTTATGAGCTAGACCTGCGATTTCGATAATCATAGATTTAGTCCTAGTAGTCACCGTAGGGATGAGTCTAGTAGAATTTGACCTATAATTATCTATCTTTCGAAATCTAGCCTTGTCAAAATAACTAATGAACACCTTCCATAAGGGGATGAATCAAAGTGTCTCGAGGCCCCATTAAGCTATCGACCTTGTGTAAACCAACAGTGGAGATCGAATACAATTCTTAAAACAAGCTCATTATATTATTAAGTTGAGTATTTTATTATTATTTTTTGAAAATTAATGACTATGATTATGATGCGTGTCATATGTTGTAACAAATTTAAATATATTTCTTTTATTCACTTGCACCAGCTACTTCAGTATAGCAGTAAATAAGGGTTGAACCCACGACGACTATGATCAAATTATTATTCAAAATAATAACTAAACTGAAATTAGAAAGGGGTTTTAGTTTTAATAGTTGAAAACATAAAACGAAATAAATATCAAAGATTAAATAACTAAGGATACAACGATATTAAAGAAATAGTCAAGAATTACTCTCCATCTTCAACAATCAATCTATCAACAATGACGAATAATATTTCATATTCCCAATTAAACTATAAAACCTCGCAGATAACACTTAAGCCGTCAATCATCTCAGTTTCCCTATTATAATTAATTAAAGCTAAACACTCTTAATTAACCATTTTTACCCAGCAATAAACTCATTAAGCATGCGATCTATTTAACCTAGTAAAAGCATTACACTTTGTGGAAACAGGTTATTCTAGGCAACAAATTCATTAAGCATGCAATTCATTTAATCTAGGTTCTATTTTTCATCACATTTTAAATACCCGCCACATTACTCTAATTGTAATTTATTACTCTACTTAGAATCCTAAACTATTAGGTGAATAGAAATCCTATGATGATAGTAGAACAATGAAAAACCCTAATTAGTTGGCCACCTAACAAGATCTCACAAGATTCATAACATTCAATTAGAAAAATAGAACCAATTTAATATAAAGGAATAAAAGGAATAAAATTCATCAATGCATTCAAGATCTCATGTCTAGGGTTTTGAAATAACCCTCAACTATAAAGAAAACTACTCTATAATTATATTCATATTCATAAACATAAATATTCAATGAAAATAAAAGAGTTTTGAGAAGAAAGAAAAACTAGATTGAAGAATATAAATGATGATGTTTTTTCTCCTCCTCTGCTGCTCTAGCCTCTAAAATTCGCAATCCAAAGTTATAATAAAAGTTAACCCTAATCCCTTTTATAGCCCACCAAAAATTACATTTAAAAATTGAAATTTAAGGAAAAATCGATTGCCGGCCGCGACCAGCGTTTCTTGGCGGCCGCGGCCACTAGAAAATTTATTTTCCAGAAAATCGGGCTCCGGTTGCGGCCTGGGACATTGCTGGCCGCGCCCACTACGTTCTGTCCCCCAGGCCGCGGCCAGCAACTGAAAGTATTTTAAGCATAACTTCCTCGATATAACTCGGAATTGGAAAATTCAAAAAGCTATGGAAAGCTAAGAAAAAGATATAAAACTTGTAGTTTTAGGTATATTCCAAAAGAGTATTGGAAACTTATAAAAATCAAGTGTGAAGTTTCATACTTGTAATTCCGAGCTTAACCATTGCTTGTAAAACATCCAAAATTTATTCGTTTTCAACAAAATATCTTGAAAATCCTAAAAACAGAAAATAAACTAATTAAACATATATAAATAAATAATCAAGTGCATAATCATAGAAGAATAATGAATTAAAAATAGACAAATTTGGTACTTATCATGTTCTCCAAAAAATTATAAGATTAAAATTTTAAAATCAAAGTCCTATAATTCCCTATTAATTCTAAAGTGTCACATTGAAATAAATTAAATTAATTTAGGATCAATTTGTTGCTAATCAATATTTAGGTTTAACTATTTGCTATCCAAAAAACAGGCATGGATGACATGGCAGACATTTAATACACGTGGCTGACATCTGGTAGAATTCTTGCTCGACCATCGACCAGAAAGATATCTATGGCGCAACGTTCAACCTTTATATACGACCAGCCTGGTCGTATACTCGCTATATACGGAGAAAATCTTATGCAGTTATAATTGTTTCTGAAATTATCTCCAAGGATTTCCTGAGTATCTGATTATTTAGGAAAGAATATCTGTAACAAATTAATGTAATCTTCCTTGAGCCTATAAATAGAGAAAGATAGCTCAAGGAAGAGGTCTCTTTTTGCTTTCTGATTATCTGAGATTAGAGTTTTACAAGTGTATTAGAGCTATCACTTTCGATATATTCTTTTGTTCTTCAGAGGTTTGTGAAACTCATTGAACCCTAGTTCTTTGATCACTCCTTTGAATCCTATATCAATAACAGCTCAAGTGGACGTAGGTCATTACCAGACTTTGGGGCCGAACCACTGTAAATTCCTGTGTGTTTTATTATTTTTGTCATCATATTCATTTCAACGTATTTGTCCACATCAAGCATATTTGACTCCGTGTCAGTTGGCCAAATTCCTGGTCAACATTCTGGTACTTTCATTGAGAGCTTGATACAATATTGTTGAAAGATCAATGGCGAAAACTACCAAGAAAACTGGACAGGTGGCTAGCACTGCACCATCTCACCCGCCTCCTCCTCCTCCAAACGTGACTGAGGATGAGCCATATTTGGAATTCGATGAGGAAAAATTGGATTCCGAGGCGCTGAGGAATACCCTGGGGGTATTACAGGATGAATTGGCCAGTCTGAGGGCCAGCCAGGAAAGTGCTGCCGAGATTATGGCGCGGCAGCAACAAGAGATTGAACGACAGCACCTGGAACTAAGTGAGAGGCAAGCAGAGATGGATCGCCGTTTGCGGTCCGAGGCCCCCCACGGCATGATAATGCATGGGGACCTACAGACCAACGCAGGCCACCCTCTAACGCTCGGGAGGTTCTAGCCCGGGAAGGCAACCGAGGGAACAGTCGATCCCATCATAGCTAATCAAGATTTAGAGATGGCCATGATTATAATGAGGCCGACTCAGGCAGAGGGAAAGCTGGTCGGAGCAATGAGGAAAGAGGTGGGGGCAGAAGCCTACCACCTAGGGATGACCAACCTGAAAGACGTGATGCTGGGGGGCAGCCCAGACAAAACAACGTCTTTAACTGGCTCGGAGCTAGCGAGCAGCGGAGAAGAGATGAGGATTTAAGAGACGTACTCAACGATCACCGGGAACGGCACGACGAGTACGTTCCCCCAGCACCAGAAGCCCTGGCAATTCCCGGCACCGTGCAGGCTTAGATAGATGCCCTCAACCAAGCAGTGCAACAGCTGGTCGGGGGAAGAACATCTTATATCGATCACGATAGGAGAAAGGGCACTCCTTTCGTCCAGAGGATAGCAATGGTAGAAACTTCTAGCAAGTTTAAGATGCCTACGCTTCCGGACTTTGACGGGTATGGTGACCCGGTATCTCACGTCAATAAATTCGAGAGACAAATGGACATTCAGAAAGTGTCCAAAGATGCTCGGTGCAAAATCTTCCCTGCAACACTTTCTGATGCTGCCCAGGAGTGGTTTTTTAAATTCCCTCCTACAAGTATAGTTTCCTGGGAGATGTTCGTGAAGGAATTTTACAGACAGTTCTATCCGGGTCGTGTGCACCCGACTGAGGCAAATCAGCTGGTCGAAATACGCCAGCAAGACGGAGAACCACTGAAAGACTATGTCCAGTATTTCATGCGAGTAGCTGCTGGAGCGAAAATAGTGGGAGATGAAGGCAAGATGATGGCCATAACTGTAGGGGTTAAGCGCCGCACGCCTATCTGGGACAGCTTCAGAAAGCATGGGGTCAGGACTACCCAGGAATTTAAAGATTGAGCTGATCGATACATCAAGCTCGAGGATGCCATCGCCAATGAAGGAAAGCCCCCAGGCAAGGATAAGGTGACTGCCAATCTCGCCAAAGCCGCCAATGGGTCCAAACCCAACGGCAACGACAAAGGCAATGGGAATGGCAACGGCAATGGCAAGAATGGGGGGAAACGGCCGCACTACGAGCCTTCCACCTCCGACTATAAACGAGCCAAGGGTAATCGTTATGAACCTCGGTTCACTAACTACATTGCCCTTATTGAGTCTTGGGGAGAGGTTTATCAGGCCACAAGTTCCAATGTGCCTTATAAGAAACCTGCCCCCATTCGAAAGGATATTTCGAGAAGAGACACTACCAAGTTCTGTCATTATCATAACGACTACGGACATGATACCAATGAATGCAACCAGCTGAAAGATGAAATCGAGTTCCTTATTAGACAAGGACACTTGAGAAGATATATACGGGCCTCGGGAAATTCCCAATGAGAAGCTCCAGATGGCAACGAGCAAGCGCCCACACGCCAACGCTCGCCACCTTTGCAGCCTGACCCCGTAGCTGGCACTTTACTCACCATCTGTGGAGGCCTGCACCTCGCCGGAAGCAGTGGAAAGGCGAGGGAACGATATGCTCGGACCCTACGTCACGACCAGGACATCAAGATGATGACTGTGGAGGACAGGGCATCGAAGAAGGCTCGGTCAGAGGAGGGTGAGATAACCTTCCCTGATAGCGACGCCCATCATGTCCAGTTCCCACATTCCGATCCGTTGGTTGTGGACGTTCAAATTGCCAACATGATGGTGAAAAGGGTACTAGTTGATACAGGAAGTTCAGTGAACATCCTGTACAAATCTTCGCTGGAACGCATGAAGTTGTCCGTTAAGGACTTAGAGCCCTGCAACCAGACGATTTACGACTTCTCTGGCGAGGGACTCGCCCCAGCAGGGTCAATCAGACTTCCAGTGATAGCAGGTACAATGCCTGCTACCAGGACATTACTCACTACTTTTATAGTAGTCGATTGTCCTTTGGCGTACAATGCAGTCATTGGAAGGCCCATACTGGTTGATCTTCGTGCCGTCACCTCAGTATGGCACTTGGCCATGAAATTCTCGACAGACGCAGGGGTAGGATGCGTGTTGGGAAATTAGAGGGAAGCCAGGGAGTGCTACAACGCCTCAGTCACAAAGGCGAAAAAGGTAACGTCAAAGAGCACTCCCCCAGATAGGTTGCAGATGGCTATTGATACACAAGCCCAATCCGGTGATGGAATCACCAAATAGGGTGTTGCCCAAAGTGAGGACAGGGATTTAGATCCTCGCTTTGGGGATTTTGAGGAAAATGTTGGACCCGTTGAGGACCTGGAAGAGGTCCAACTTGACGAAGAAGACCCGACCAGAGTTGTAAAGGTCGGGAAAAATTTAGAAGCAACCACGAAGCATGCACTGGTGGAATTTCTAAGAAAAAACCAAGAAGTTTTTGCCTGGTCACACAAAGACATGGCTGGGATAGATCCTGCAGTTATTAGCCATGTCCTGAACGTAGATAAGAGTTTTCCATCTGTGCACCAGAAAAGAAGGCTGCTCGATAGGGATAGATCGAAAGCCTTAAAAGAAGAAGTTGCAAGATTAAAGGAGAATGGGTTCATCAGAGTGGCGTTTTATCCATCGTGGGTCTCTAATCCAGTAATGGTTCCCAAGCCTAATGGCAAATGGCGAACCTGTGTGGATTTCACAGACCTCAATAAAGCCTGCCCAAAGGATTGCTTCCCACTCCTAAGGATCGACCAGCTGGTCGATGCAACTGCAGGACATGAGATCCTATCCTTCATGGATGCATACTCAGGATACAATAAGATTAGTATGCATCCCCCTGACGAGGATCACACCAGCTTTCGAACCGATACAGGATTATACTGTTATAAAGTAATGCCCTTCGGACTGAAAAACACAGGTGCGACTTACCAGCGATTGGTTAACCACATGTTTAAGGAGTTGATCGGAGTAAACATGGAGGTGTACGTGGACGACATGCTGGTAAATTCGAAAAAAGCAGAAGGACATGTGAAGGATTTACAAGAATGTTTCGATGTGTTGAACAAGTACCAGATGGAACTAAATCCTCTCAAATGTTCCTTCGGAGTTGGATCAGGGAAATTTTTGGGCCTCATCGATAATTCAAGAGGAATCGAGGCCAACCCCGACAAGATAAAAGCCCTGATCGACATGAAATCTCCAGAGAAGATCAAGGATGTACAAAGTTTAACTGGAAGAATTCCCGCCCTAAGTAGATTCATTTCCAAGTCGACGGATAAATGTGTCCCTTTCTTCAATCTACTTAGAGGCAACAAGAAGTTCGAATGGACAAGAGACTGCGAGCAGGCTTTTCATGCCTTAAAAGCCCATATGGCATAGCCTCCTGTTTTATCAAAGCCTATCGAAGGAGAAACTTTGTTCATCTACCTGGCGATTACCGAAGTCGCTGCTAGTGCGGTACTAGTACGATAGGAAGAAGGCGTACAAAAGGCAGTTTATTATGTAAGCAAGAGGCTAATCAGAGCAGAGCTGAGGTATCCTCCCATCGAGAGGTTAGCCTATTGTTTAATCTTGGCCTCAAGAAAACTACGTCCTTACTTTCAAGCCCATCCCATTACAGTCTTAACTGACCAGCCCCTTCGGCAAGTCCTCCAAAAACCAGAGGCGGCTGGGCGTTTATTAAAATGGGCAGTCGAACTAGGGCAATTCGATATTACATATTCACTGCGAGCAGCAGTAAAAGGACAAGTCTTGGTTGATCTTATTGCAGAGTTCACTAAACTCCCAAACAACGAGCAGTGCGAAAAGCCTAGTGCGCCTGAGCCCCAAGATGAAGCTCCTTCGTGGAAGTTATTCACGGATGGATCGTCCAACGAATCTCACGCAGGAGCGGGAGTGATTTTGATAATGCCAGAAGGGCATCGATTTCACTGCGCCATTAGGTTCGACTTCACAGCGTCAAATAATGAAGCCGAATACGAAGCACTCCTTGTTGGATTAAGATTGGAAAAATACATGAGTATAAAGGTGCTGGATATTTACAGTGATTCACAGCTAGTAGTGAATCAAGTTCTAGGGGAATATCAAGCATGAGGCCTCAAAATGGTGGCCTACTTGAATAAAACTAGAGATCTGTTGGCTCTGTTCAAGAAGTATACCCTCCAGCAAATACCTCGGGATCAGAATTCGAACGCAGATGCCTTAGCCAAACTCGCAAGCGCAAAAGATGCCGACACTTTGAATATTGTGCCAGTAGAAAGATTGTGCGAGCCAAGCATACGAGCAGATGGAACCAATATGGAAATCTGGATGGGGGACACATGGATGGCACCTTACTTGGAATATCTTACAAATGGTGTACTACCGTCAGATAGAAATAAAGCCAGAACCCTCCAGAGGCAGGCTGCTAGGTACATACTGGTCGATGGTGTTCTTTACAGGAGAGGATATTCCATGCCACTGCTCAGATGTATTACACCAGAGAAAGCTAAAAAACTGATGATGGAAGTGCATGAAGGCTTCTGCGGGGATCACGCTGGGGGGCAAAGTTTGGCGAAAAAGATTCTAAGGCAGGGCTATTTCTGGCCGACTATGAACGAAGACTCAATGGAGTTTGTGCGAAAATGCGATAAGTGTCAGAGATTCTCCAAGATCCCGCGCGCAGCTCCCAATGAGTTAAAACAGATGCAAAGTCCTTGGCCTTTCGCAGTATGGGGTATAGACTTGATTGGATCCCTGCCAACGAGAAAAGGTGGAGTAAAGTACGCAGTCGTGGCAATCGACTACTTCACCAAATGGGCCGAAGCTGAGCCGCTCACTACCATAAATACCAAGAAAGTTCTTGACTTCTTCATCAAGAACATTGTTTGCCGATATGGTTTGCCTCAGAAAATTGTCTCAGACAACGGCACCCAGTTTGACAGTGACTTATTCACAGACTTCTGCGAAAGACAAAGGATCATCAAAAGCTTTTCTTCAGTCGCGCATCCACAAGAAAATGGGCAAGTCGAAGCAGTGAATAAAACGCTTAAGGACACCCTGAAGAAAATACTTGAAGACGTTAAAGGAGCATGGCCAGAACAACTGCCTGAAGTACTCTGGTCGTATAGAACTTCTCATCGAACAGCGACAGGTCATACCCCGTTTTCCTTAGCATATGGGTATGAAGCTATGTTACCTGTCGAGTTAGATCCTCCCTCACACCGATGCATTACATACGACCAGGACCAGAATAGCCAACTAATGATGGAGTCCCTAGACTCAATTGAGGAGAAATGAGAAAGAGCCCAACTCCGAGTTGCTGCGTACCAGCAAAAGGTCACCTGGTATTTTAACTCAAAAGTGAAAGAAAGAAATTCAACATCGGAGATCTAGTTCTACGACGAGTTTTCTTCAACACTCGCGACCTAACTACTAGATTGCTCGGTCCAAACTGGGAAGGACCTTACCAGATTGAAGAAGTCCTTCATCCAGGCACCTACAAGCTTGCACGCTTAAATGAAGATCTCGTTCCACGCTATTGGAATGGTGAACACCTACGCAAGTATTACCAATAAACAGTTCTTTTTAAAGGACTAGCTTGTATTAATTTTTACTTTTTACAAGTTTCGAAAAAGGGTTAGCCACGTTGTATGGCTAATCGCTTATAAGTGTAAGATCTTTTTAAGATCACTCGTATAGACATGTTTAGTCCATTTTTAATACGAGATTATAAGGGCAGCCAGTCATTCTTGCCAACCTTTATAAATTTATTTTTACAAGTATTTATTCATTACGTGTGTTGTTTTGCTGTATTATAAGTGTTACGTTTCCTATTGAGCAGTAATGTTCGCACAGGTCGTGGTCAAGGCAAGTGACCAAGGACTTAAAGCTCCTCGATCACTTGGGGGCATATAAGGTACATCGATAGCAAAGCATACCAATAAGTATGTAAACACATGAACAAAATGAGTGAAAGCATGCTACGGTACTGAGTATTTTTCAAAATTTATATTTTGTTAAATCAAGCCAAAGTACTATGCTAAGTTTGGTCATGCGAACAGATGTTATAATAGACAAAAATATTATATTATCAAAAATCATTCTTTTACACCGCGAGCAGTACTGCTCGGATGTAATTGTATAATTAAAAGTAAAGATGCCCTTGTAGCAATAAAAACCAATTGTCTTTACAATACAACCCGTGGGCCATAAAAACGAAATAAAAGAAAAAAAAGTATTATTGAGGAGTAGGAGGGTCCTGAGGATTGGGAGGAGGCCTTGGTCAGCCGAAGGACCAGCTTCAACATCAACGGTAGGCACCTTGGCCTTCTCTTCTTCTTCCAGCCGGATGGCGCATTGCGCCATCAGAGTCCTCTTCAACCGCTCGGACAGGTAGTTGAAGTTGGCCTCCTGGTTGTGCTTCCAGAATTCGTAGAAGTAGAGGTGAGTGGCCTCCTTATACTTCTTCAAATTCTTGGCCCCGTCCTCCTCGAGCTCCTACACTCGCTTCTCAAGCTCCCTCGTCTCCTGCCTGCTGGCTGTCAGATCAAGCCCAAGCTGCTTACATTCTTGGGTGACGAGCTTGGCATTTTCCCTGAATTTTTCCCGGGCATCGTTGGCTTTCTTCAAGGCGTCTTGGGCATCCAGAAGCTCCTTGGTGAGAGTAGCTTGGTCCTCACACATTTGTTCGTACTGTTTGGACAGCTCCTTATTCTCCTCGAACAGCTTATCCTTGTCAGCCTCAAATGCTTGCTTTGTCTGGGAAAGCCTGGAGTCGAAGTTCTTGCCCCGAGAAACCAACGCCCCAACACGACGCCAGCCAACAGTTAGAGTCAGCAGCCCCTGAAAGACAAAGTGAGATAAAGTAAAGAAAAGAAAAGAAATCAGACATAAATGATAAAGCATCAGGAGATTACATATGCTAACTATCTCGTTCAGCCCTCTGTTGACGACCTGATCAGCCTCCATTGAAGCGATTTCGGTGATGGCGGCCTGACTGCGTTTGTGCTTCGAGAGTTTGTATATCCTCTCCCTGGCTGAGCCGACCACGAAGCTGGGCAGGGAGCCTTCGGGCAGGTTTTCCAAGGCCTCCTTGTCAGCAGCCCTAGAAGAAGGCTATGGATTAACAGGTGTGGGAGTCGTCTGCTCGGTCGGGGGCGGAGGTGGTGAGTTCTCCTTAGAGGGGGCGGTGGCTGGAGCATCTTCTGTTCGAGCCTTCTTCGAGGGGGTCTTGCTGCTTTCCCCTCGAGCCCTCTTGCTATCCTTCTTCGGGATAGAAGAGGCAACGGCAGCCTGATAGTGCTCAAAGACATCCTCGGAGTCCATACCTGCACAGAAGGAAACAACTCAAGCAGTAAGACTAAATGGTCATGCAGGATACAAGGATAAAAGTAAAAGGATTATAAGTAAAGTACCCGCGCTACAACTACTGGTCGTAACATTATTTACTGAACTACCTAGTTCTTGGAAGAAATCTGAATTTAAGGAGGGAGCATTCCTAAAGTTGCCATCCCCATCAAATAGATGAGAGGGAATTTATCAAATGATTTAAAAGCGAGATTGTTATACCATTTTCATTCAACGAATCGTCAAAAAGTTCAGTAGGCTCGGCAGCGTTTTGTTTTCCTTTGCCCTCGGGGGCCAAGGATTTCTCTACACGACGAGGGACGGAAGGTTCCCTGATCGTAACCCCAGTTGGTCTCCTCCGTGGAGGAGACGCTTGGGGTTGCTGCTTGGGTTCCACTTCGGCTTGGGCATTCCCCGCCGAAGGTTCACTCGTCGCTAGTTGAGGATTCCAGAGGCTGACCAGCCTAAGGTTAGCCTCGGTAACTAAATTTTTGACACTCATATCAACATTCGGCATGCTGGCTAAGAGTGCCGCCCTTGACTCCATCCCTGGAGTTGGGGTTGGACGTAACCATGGGCCTAGAACACAGTGGAATGTCAAGACATTGTGACAGAAAAACACTAAGCGAAGAAGCTACTGGCGTAAGAATCTTTACCTCCTCGGGTGAAAGCCAGATTGTCTGCAGCTAAGTCAGGAGTAAGGAAATATTCCTGATGATACCTCCCCACGTTAGAGATATGAGTAGTGTCGGACAAGAAAGTGCGCCCGGTTTCTTGGTGGCAAAAATGGAAAGACCTCGTGCCATCTTGGTTGGGGTTGGACTTAAGGTCAAAGAGAAAGTTGACCTCGTGGGGAGTAGGCTCTGGCCATTTCTTGAGTTTGTAAAAGATATAGAGTGTGGCCAGCATTCTATACCCATTCAGGGTGATTTGAAAGGGGGAAATTCCAAAGTAATTTGCCACCCCCTGAAAGAATGGATGAAGAGGCAAGGTGGCACCTGCCTTAATGTGAAACCGTGACTAGGCGCTGTAGGCTCCGCCTGGTAGGTTGGCCCGCTGGTCGATAGAAGGTTTGACTAAGGTCACCCTCGTCAGGTTGTATTTATTTAAGTAGTTGGCGATCATCCGCAGTGTCACCTTACTCTGGGGAAAGAAGTGCCACTCAACATCCGGCTAATCAGCATGTCGAGGACGGGCACGCCTTTGAACATTGGTGTCAAGAGCATACTCACCTCGACCACTGGTTGAGGGGGCATCAGCAGTAGGCTGGCCGGGGGAGTTAGGGGTTTTCCTCTTTTGAGCTTTTGTTTTTGTTCGAGCCATTCTTTGGGTTGGGACTGGAGGAAGGTTTGGGCTAGGGCGAGAAAAAGGGATATCCGGTATCAGAGTAGATGGGTTTTCTTCACCTTCAAGCAGTTGAGCCAGGAGGTCATCTTCAATGGGTCTTTCTCCTCCCCAAGGGTCTTGCATATGAACTGCAAACAGACAATGGAGGAGATAAGACACATAGTCTGCGAAGTAACGTGGGGTATTGGGATAACGTTGCTCGCGTCTATTGACCAGCAGCATCCTACCCATACACTAAGTTTGGTGCTAGTAGTTTGAAAAATAGATCAAAAAGGAAATAAAATGTTTTCTGAAAGGGAACTTTCTCAACTCCTAAAAGGCGGAAAAAAACCCAGTTTTTTCAACTAGCTTAAAGATTGAATTTTTACGTCGATCTTACGCCCTAAGCCTATGATCCTTACTATCAAACTAGTTCCTAAATTATATAAAGCAGAAATACACTCTCTTACCAAGCATCAGATGGTTTATACAAAAATCCTCATAATTTCTACTCAAGAACGCAGAAAATCACAGAGTATAGTAATGACATGCAAAGCATAATGAAAAGTTTGAAAGACGAAGTGAATACTTGGGAAAAGCATGGAGATTCAGAAAAAAGTAGAAATTTCGAGTCGGAAAGACCTTCGGCTGGACGTCTGAATGGTTTCGAAGCTCTGGGTTCTGAAAGCAAAGTTCTTGAAGTTCTTGATGAGAATGGTGAGTAAAAATTACAAGGAAGAAAAAGAGGTTACTTATAGAGGCTGAGGTATGGCAAAAAGTGGAAATCATTACTTTCCCCTTTTCGAAACGTGGGGGAGTGCATAATCCGTCAAATTGTTTTCTTGAAAACTGAAAAGGCTTGATTAGACATAATTATGTCACAGTTTTCAAAAACGCACGAGGATCCTGACAGATTTCGTGGGGCATATGAACGGTTGTTTCCCTAAAGTTTCTTTATTGCTGGTCGCACTAAACAAACTTGGGGGGCAAATGTTATCCAAAAAAAAGGCATGGATGACATGGTAGACATTTAATACACGTGGCTGACATCTGGCAGAATTCTTGCTCGACCATCGACCAGATCAGAAAGATATCTATGGCGCAACGTTCAACCTTTATATACGACCAGCCTGGTCGTATACTCGCTATATACAGAGAAAATCTTATGCAGTTATAATCGTATCCGAAATTATCTCCCAGGATTTCCTGAGTATCCGATTATTTAGGAAAGAA
The DNA here is from genome assembly GCF_963169125.1 of Humulus lupulus. Taxonomy (NCBI): domain Eukaryota; kingdom Viridiplantae; phylum Streptophyta; class Magnoliopsida; order Rosales; family Cannabaceae; genus Humulus; species Humulus lupulus. The sequence continues at coordinate 219,641,677 of NC_084793.1, forward strand.
TATCTGTAACAAATTAATGTAATCTTCCTTGAGCCTATAAATCGAGAGAGATAGCTCAAGGAAGAAGTCTCTTTTTTCTTTCTAATTATCTGAGATTAGAGTTTTACAAGTGTATTAGAGCTATCACTTTCGATATATTCTTTTGTTCTTCAAAGGTTTGTGAAACTCATTGAACCCTAGTTCTTTGATCACTCCTTTGAATCCTATATCAATAACAGCTCAAGTGGAAGTAGGTCATTACCAGACTTTGGGGCCGAACCACTATAAATTCCTGTGTGTTTTATTATTTTTGACATCACATTAATTTCAACGTATTTGTCCACATCAAGCATATTTGACTCCGTGTTTGTTGGCCAAATTCCTGGTCAACACTATTATAATGAACATATACAATTAAGTCCAACTCAGGCAAATGAGCCTTAACAATTGGGCTTGTATGGAGGATGGCTGGGTCCAGTGTGTTGTTCCCACTACTAAGACCCTCATACTTCCACACAAGGTCTAAAGGCGAGGAATTTAAACCTTCATTTTATTAATTGTTATTAATTGGTTAGACCCACTATAGTCATGCAAATCAAATGGGCCTTCATAAGTGGAACCACCCACAAGAGAGGAATTTAAACTTTACATTTTTTAATGGACCCAAATAAAACCTATCATTTTATGAATGTTTTATTTAGCAAGATCCATATATTAAGCAAACATATGAGCCACTATATGCATCTAAGCTCAATTGCAAAACTACCACATATAGTGCAAACAGACATGTTATAATTGGATGAGCCTAATCATGTTACTATATGAGCAAGTCTATGAATTTATGGAAACATACAACAGTTTATTTCATTTGAAAAAATACCACAATTAATTTTCTAGAATTTATCCAAAGTTCAAATTAATTAAATTCTTGCAAAAATAAATAAGTCAATTTAAATGAAATTTATCAACAATTAACCAAAGTTAATTTAAATTTTATTTATCAACAATTTACTTAGTTTATGTCATTTTGAAAAATATTAACTTAATTTAAATAGGATTTATCAATAATTAACCAAAGTTAATTTAAACCCCATTAAAAAATATTTTATTAATTGGTTTGAAAAAACGTGATATTTTTAAAAATTTAACCAGTTATAAATTTTTAAAACAAATATCATCTGCTGTTTTTGAAAAAATATCTTAAACAATTAAATAAATTCAAATATCCATAAAAATATCTAGCCAACAAATATTCAAATTTCAAATAATTTAAATATTAAAATCCCTAGAATAATAAGATATTAATATCTTCAAATATCAAAAAAAATATCAAGTTTTAAAAAATATCTTTAATATCTGATAACTTAATTATAATATTTTAATATATACAAATATTTAAAATTAATTAGTTAACTTATTTTTAAATTTGAATTTGAATTTTTGTAGAAAATATCTATTTTTTAAAAGATTAATCAAGAAAAATATCGTATTTCAAAAAGATATTTTTAAATAATAGAAAAAATATGATATTTTTGTATTAACCCATTAAAAAAATACATTCAAAATTCAAATTTTAAGAAAAAAATTATCGTAGGCCGCAGCCAGCGAAATTGTGGCCGCGGCCAGAGGCCGAAAAAAAATTTCAATAAAATTTTGTGTAATTTTTCAATCCAAAAACATTTTCTAAATAATTTTTACCATGTTTTATATCAAATAAAGCATTTATAAAAATTAATTGCATAGAAAACACAACAAAATAACCAAAATTTGCTAATAATCACATAAGAATCAATATGCTTCATAAAAAACATAAAATCCATCCAATTATTCAACACATCAAATAATGTAATTTTTTACCATGTTCAAGCATGAAAATAAAGAATACCAAAGCCTCTGAGGCCAGTTGTTGGGAAAACTTATACAAGATCTTAATTATTTTATTGTAAATCATATATTAAACACATTAATATAAGACAACCTAGAACATGTTTCTACATTTGAATTTAAACAGAGATAATGATAAGAACACTTACATTATACGTAGCGGAATGTATTAGTCCTTCCTTTAATTTCTCTAACCCTTGTATCCTTTCTGTCGCAGAGTATCGCCAAGAAACTGAACCGTTCTTCAATTTTCTTCATAGTCTTCCAAAGTATCCTTAGATTTACCTAGACTAGAGTGGGCAATTCTCAACACATGAGATAGATACAAAGAGAAGAAGAATAGAAGAGAATATTGAGACTTAGAAAATGACTTATGCTGTAGAGAGAATCTAAAACCTAGAGCATCAAGAATAGATCTTCTGATTTTCTGTCAGATATTCTTTCTAAAATCTTAAACATATGTATTCAACTCTCACTTAGCATTCCTTTTATAGACTCAATTAGGTAATTTATTTTAATTAAAAAAATTAATAAATAGTAGATAATATCAACCATTAGGTCGAAATTCTCATGGGCTTTAGGCCCGTGAAATTTCCCATTTAATTATTAGCCCGTTGGACATAAAATCAAGACATGTATGATTTTTTATTGATTAATTAGTTAGATAATTATTTAAATCCTTTATCAAATTAATTATTTATAACTTGAACATTGATTGAAACTTATTTATTAATTTAGACACCAATTTGTCTTCATTAATAAATCTGGCCTAAAATCTCTTTTCTTCTCTAAATTGCATAACTCTGTGAAACTGTCAACTTTGATAATTCTAATTGATAATTATATCAATTAATTGAGACTATCTAGATGATTTTATCCAAGGTACAGTGGGGACCATGGGCCTGTGAAATCAAGCTCCAATAAGTTATCATAACTTATTAATTCCTCGTGACTCCACTAAAGACTCAGAATTGCACTCTTGAATTCATAGAACGTTCTATAAGCAATATAGATACGCTATTAATTATCCATTGTTACAATTATAATTGTCACTCAATCCTCTATAGACGGTCTACAATGAAATAGGACTAAAATACTGTTTTAGCCCTCATTGTATTTTATCCTTAAAACACTTAGTTCCTTGTAAATGATATTTCGGTAAACGAATATTAATTACTGAAATGATATCTCTATCATTTAGCACCTTGAACCAAACTAAAAGGAAACCATCGTTTTACTTCTTCATCAGAAGCTATAGATGTTCATATCTATGATTAACACTCCCACTCAATTATACTATCGAGTTCCCAAGATGTAAGTATGGGCTAGTCTGTAGGGTAAGCTGGTAACGAACAAGTCAAAGAACTCAAATAATACAATTAGTTAGAATATTAACCACTCAAAATTGAGATTGAATTGACCTATGGTCAACTATATGATATGACTAGAATAGATAATAACGTTATGTTTACTTATCTTATCTACTGTTAATATCGTCATGTCCGATGTGACAAATACATCTGATCTTATCTACTTTGCTAATGTTCTGGAAAGAACATAACATTGCAATGTGTAAGTAGATCATATCCTAGATTGGCAAGTCAGTGTAAATCCTGTGCACTGACTAATCTTAAGACTAACTTATTTTGAACATATAATCATATTTATATTCCACTATGATTACGCCACTATAAATATGATTAGCTATATGCTCGGGATTTAATAGAAGTTTATATTAAACAAGTAATCATGAAAATCAAACATGTGAGCAACGTGATTGACCATGTCAAAAAATTGATTTCTATCCTTTTATTGATAATAAATGAGATTACAAAGAAATTAACTTTTAATTACGGCATAAAACCCCAACATGCACAAGTTCAAGTGCCCAAAGAGATAAAGAAAAGAATTGATTTTAAAGTGCATGATCATGCATAGTATAACATTCTTATTGAGTTACATACATGCATAGTTTTACTTATGGAGCTTTAGCTCACAGTTGTCTTGTGTTACAGATAAAGTTATAGACCGATAGATGGATGAGTGAGTTGGAACATAATACTAATCCTGGTGATGTACACATGGGGATTTTGACCATGTGGGAGGGTCCAACTTTCTAGTTTTGAGATATGTATATAGAGTTGGTATTAAATTAGAAAAATAATAATACACAGCGGAATATGATCTTTTAAAAAATTATTAATACCGACCAAGATCATACATATATAGATATATTTAATAACACATAAAATGAATAGAGATTACTTCTCATAGCCTATCAAGTGTCCTTGAGTCTTTTCGTATAAATCAACGATCTTATAATCCTTTTGAAAGCTCACACCTTAGCCTTCCAAGTCAATCCTCAAACACACAAGGATGTGTGTGGGCACATATGATTCAAATGTTGATTTAGATTCTCTAGATGTACTCAGCACATGAGATCTAGAGAGGATTGAGAAGAAAGAGGCTAATAAATTTCTAGAATTTCATATTTAGGAAATTCTATCGTTACTTTCTTGAGAGAGTCTGATTGTCAAAAACAACTTCTTAAACTTATATTATGAAAGTATCGCTTCGTTCAGGTTTATAAAGATAATTAACTAATTTAATTAATCTTTATTTTATTTAAAATAAATCTGATCAGTTACAACTTATTTAATTTAAATCATATTTAAAAAATAATAATTAAATAAAAAAATATTTTAAATTCAAAATTCAAATCTCAGGGATCGGAATCTGTGGTGCCACACACTTACTTTGCAGTGAGTGTGGCGTAAGCCACTCTCTCTCCTTCCCTGATTTTCTTATTTGTTTGTTTAATTAAGATTTAAGATACTATATTTATCCCAAAATAAATATCAGTTAATTCAAAATTAACTTTATCTTAAAATATAAGTTTTAAATAAATAAATGAGAATTTACTCATTTGATACCCTGCATTTTTACAAAGTATTGTTTTGGTACCCTCTTTTTTCAATAATGCTCATATGGTACGTTGTATTTTAAAATCATACATATTTGGTACCCTAGACTCAGATTTGATAAATAAAATTTCATGTACATGACTAAACTATCATCAGTTATATGTAATTAAGTAATTAAATTTAAATTTGGAACTCATATAATTAAGAGCAGATGATTAAATTTGTAACGACCCAAAATCATTAATATGGCTTAAGGGCCTTGATTAGTGTGTCGGGACGACAAATTTGGTCCATGTGTGGATTAATTGATTAAATACATGATTACATGTTAAGAATGCCTGTTTGATTATATGAATGTTAAATTGTGATTAAATGTTATAATTGCGATAACCATATATTTGAGGTTAGGAAGTCTAGGCAGGAATATTGGGGAGATTTACCGTTTTGGCCTCGGGGACGTTTCCGACACCCCGAGCCTCGGGATTGACTTAACGGGATAAGGATAGGCTAAAGTTAAACGAAAATAGTAGAACAAAAATTAGACCGACCCTTTATTCTCAGGCTTTTCTCTCTCTTTTCTCTCAATGAAAACAGAGGAAATTTGGAGGATTTGTGTTGGGATTTCTAAGAATTGAAGGTGGGATTTAGCAAATTAACTCAAGGGTTATCCAAGGAACTTAACCAGGACTAAGGTACGCATTGAATTCCCTTCTTTGTGGTTAGAAATTTTGAGTTTTGGTTGAGTAGTGAGATAGTTGTGATTTTGATGTTTAAGGGCAGAATTAAGGTGGAAGCTTAGGAATTAGCTTGGATTTTTCTTGGAGAAGTGGTTCAGTAGAAGAGGTAAGCTTCAATTTGTGAATTAGAGGTTTAAATTCGAGTTTTGCATGGCTGGTTTTAGTGTTTGAAGTTATTGAGTTTCAGAAATTGAAGGTGGGATTTCCATGAGTTTTAGGTTGAGTTTTCAGTTGAATTACGTTGTTTAAATCATTCTAAAAGTGTTGGGATTAATTGGTTTTGAATTAGGAAACTTTGGGATGATTTTGGGTAAGGTTTAGGTGTTGAAAATGGTGGAATTTCTGGGCACGAAGGGTAGGGTCGCGACTCTGTTCTAGAGCGCTGCGGCCCTAGGATTCGAAGGAGCCAAGGAGGCTCGGCCAGGGGTGAGCGCTGCGGCGCCCAAAGCAAGGGCCGCAGTGTGTGTCTTCTTCCAGGGAGGCCCTAGGTTCTGTTTTAGGGCAGGGCCGCGGCTATGCTTCAAGGGCCGCAGCCGTTAGGTGTGTGCTTGAACGTTTAGGGTGTTAAAGCACGGGAATCTAGCCTAGAGTGCTCGGGATCGATTTCACCACCATGCTTGGTGGAATTGGGTTTCCCGGAAGTTAGTTCTGTGTCCGGAAACCCTTATCTGAATATTAATGGAACCCTATATCTTGGTTGTGACTAGGTATTGAGGCTAGGGCTCGGGAACAGATCGTGCTTAAGAAGCGTTGCTCGTAAACAGTAACCACAAATATCAAAGGTAAGAAAACTGCACCTGGTTGTATATCTGTAATGGGACTAAGGGTTCCATATTGTGTATGCTTGAAAGGATGGTATTATGCCATGCAAACTAATCAGTGAACCAACGACCTAAGAGTGCCAAGGGTTACACTAGCGCACAGGGCGTGGCTTGGCCACTGGTAGCCGAGGACAACTTAATATGCACTGAGCTCGGTTTAAGCAGGCCAGAGTCAGTGGGGTAAACAGAGGGTACGGCCTAAGTTGTCGGCCCTGATTATTGTGTGATTTGGATGCTATGAGACTTGAATGTTATAAGTGATTAATTGCATCCTTGATTTTGAATATATATGCTGAATGGTTAATGTGGATTATTGGTTAAAAGATCATGCTTAGTGAATTTACTATTTGTATTATTGTTTGTGTTGCACGTTATGTTTTCTTGCTGGGCCTTGGCTCACGGGTGCTACGTGGTGCAGGTAAAGGCAAGGACAAACTTGATCAGCCTTGGTTTGGAGAGCTCCGTGAGCGGAATGTACATGACCAGTTGCTCAGCCGCCACAGTTGAGGTTTTAGGTAGGGACGCGAGACCCAGAAATGTTCATTTTGCCTTAGTATGGCTGACAATTGTCTGTATTTTGGAGAGTCTGTAGTTCAACTTTTAAACTCTGTTTCTTATGGGATCCCATGTATATAATTGTTAAATTATATAAAATGTAACTTTTGAGACCAAAACCTTTTTAACCCTAGCTCATACATGTTTAGTGACACGTTTTTAAATTAATGACTTGGTTAGCGAGTCTTACATCTTTATAAGTACACAGTGTAGCGGTCTTGGCTATCCAGGACGTTACAACTTGGTTTCAGAGCGTCCTAGGTTTAAGGGTTCCTGAAGACCGGCTGGACATGTACATTTGCTACTAGAGACAAGCTCGATTAAGGGTTTGGTAATGTGTATATGTGCTTATATGCTTATATGCCTAGAATGAACTATGATTGTTGTCGTCTGTTGGATAAATAGGGAGCATGAGATATTGATAGGGCCTGGCCCTTGACTATTGTGTGAGAATATTGAGGCATGTTTATCAGCATAGCCGTGCATGTATATGAATATTTGGATGATTGACTGTATATTGCGTATGGATGAATGCTTGTTACATAGCTATCGTGTGATGAGATTAGGGCATGCTTATTAGTAGCCGGTGCATGTGGATAAATGCCTATATGTTGATTGGTTGTGTGTGGTTATGTTCCATTGGTGGATTTTGGAGAAGCTTTTACCCTGTCATCAAGGTCTGACTGCCGAGTCGCTGATTGCAGATTAACTTGGATAGCTATGCGTCCAAGAAAATCTACGCGACTAGCCAGCACTAGGTCCGAGACCGGGGGTGATGACTAGGGCCAGATTCTTTCGCCAGTCCTTGAGAACTAGTAGCAGTTAATGGCAGATATGAAGGCTCGATTACAGAGCCAGGATGAACAGATTTGCCTATTGCGACAGCAGCTCCATCAGGGAGCGCTATCCCCATTGTACCACCTGCAGTGGTATCAGTTGTTTAGTCTGGGGAGGTTGGGAATAGGTGGGAGCCGTTATATGAATGGTTCAAGAAGCAGCAACCTCCAATCTTTGAAGGGGGACCGAATCCATTGAAAGCCGAGCAATGGCTAACTATGACTACTACAATTCTAGATTTCATGAGAGTAGAGGGGCATGATAGGGTGGCCTGTGCCACTTATATGTTGAGAGAGGATGCCTGCATCTGGTGGGAAATGGCATCGCAGACCAGGGATGTTACTGCTTTCAGTTGGGAAGGTTTCAGAGACTTGTTCAGTCAGAAATACTACAATGTTGCCGTCAGGGCAGCAAAAGTCAATGAGTTCGTGAGTCTGGTGCAGGGCAATATGACTGTTACTGAATATGCCCTAAAATTTGATAGGCTTGCAAAGTTTTCACCAGATCTTGTGCCTACTGATGCTGCTAGGCAAGATCGATTTATCAGGGGGCTTAATGCTATGATAGCCCGGGATGTCAGGATTACAACGATACCTGGAGGAACAACTTATGCCTAGGTCGTTGAGAAGGCTCTTACCGCTGAAGAAGTGGAGAATAAGATTTGGAAAGAAAGTGCGGTGAGACGCAAGGGCCTCAGAGTGGTGCCTCCTTATTCGGGGCAGGTAGGGGCGGAGGCCCCAGTGACTTCAAGAGAAAGACTCCTGATACTTCGACCGCTGCTGGTCCTGATAGGAGGGGTCGAGGTGGTCAGGGTGGTCGTCAGGGTGGCGGCGAGGCGTGGAGGACTTATCCGGAGTGCCCAAGGTGTAGAAGATGCCATCTGGGCGAGTGTCGGGCCAAGGCTTCCTTTGTGTGCGGAGCAGTGGGGCATCTCAGGAAAGACTGCCCAACAGTGAAGAAAGGTGAAGCGGGAAAGGTGGATAGCTTGACTCCAGCTCGAGTATTCACCTTAACTTAGGCAGAGGCCGAGGCTAGTCCCTCGGTAGTGACAGATCAGCTTTCTAGCGCTGACACTTCTTTTTCTGTATTGATTGATTCTGGTGCTGCACATTCCTTTGTTTCTAGTAAGGTGATTGATAGACTGTGTAGACCTAATGAGTATCAGACTGCAGTGTTTGGGACTTTATTGCCCGCAGGGGAATTGGTAGTTTCTAGGAGATGGATTAGGGCACTGCCAGTGATGGTTGATGGTAGAGAACTTGCGGTGGATCTGATTGAGTTAGATATGGAGGATTTTGATATGATCTTAGGGATACATTGGTTGGTCAGGTATGGAGCTACTATTGACTGCAGGAAGAAGATGGTGACTTTTGAGCCTGAGGGGCGAGGATCTTTTTGTCTTTGTGGGTGCGGTGTTTGGATCCCGCATACCCATGATTTCAGCATTGAGAGCCAGAGACTTGTTACAGGGTGGATGTATAGGCTTTCTGGCTAGTGTGGTGGATACTACCTGGGTTATGCCAACAGAGCCGGGAGAGACCAGATTGGTGTGTGAATTCTTAGACGTATTTCTTGAGGATCTACCAGGGTTTCCACCGCGCAGGGAGATTCAGTTTGAGATTGAGTTAGCACCGGGGATAGAACCAGTATCAAGGACACCATATAGGATGGCACCAGCAGAACTGAAAGAGTTGAAGATACAGTTGCAAGAACTTCTGGATTTGGGATTCATCAGGCCTAGTTATTCTCCATGAGGTGCTCCAGTGTTGTTTGTTAAGAAGAAGGACGGGACTTTGAGGATGTGTATAGACTATAGATAATTGAACAAGTTGACTATCAAGAATAAGTACCCTCTACCAAGGATTGATGACTTGTTCGATCAGCTGCAGGGAAAGACGATGTTCTCAAAGATTGATCTTCGATCTGGTTATCACGAGCTGAGGATCAAAGATGAGGATATACCGAAGACGGCCTTTCGAACACGGTATGGGCATTATGAGTTCTTGGTCATGTCTTTTGATCTGACCAATGCCCCGGTAGCTTTTATGGATCTGATGAACAGGGTGTTCAAGGACTTCTTGGATCAGTTTGTCATTATCTTCATTGATGACATCTTGGTTAACTCCAATTTAGAGGTAGAGCATGAGCAGCATCTTTGACAGGTTTTACAGAGGTTAAGGGAGCATTAGTTATACGCCAAGTTTAAGAAGTGTGAGTTTTGTTTGCTAGAGGTGACTTTTCTTGGGCATATAGTTGGAGCAGAAGGGATTAAGGTGGATCCGTCCAAGGTTGAAGTAGTAAGAGATTGGCCGAGGCCAAGGAACGCCTCAGAGGTGCCGAGTTTCCTTGGGTTGGCAGGTTATTACAGACGGTTTGTAGAGGGGTTTTCAAAGATTTCTTCACCGATGACATAATTGACAAGAAAGAATTAGAAGTTTGTTTGGTCAGAGAAGTGTGAGAACAATTTCCAAGAATTGAAGCGACAACTTATTTCTACACCTGTGCTGAGTCTTCCTTCGGAGGAAGGAAAGTTTGTGGTTTACTGTGATGCATCAAGGATGGGTTTAGGCTGTGTGCTGACGCAGAATGAGAAAGTTATAGCTTATGCATCTCGGTAGTTGAAGGAGTATGAGCAGTGGTATCCTACTCATGACTTGGAACTGGCGGCAGTGGTATTCGCACTAAAGGTTTGGCAGCATTATCTGTATGGGGAGAAGTGCGAGATATACACTGACCACAAGAGTTTGAAATATTTCTTCACTCTAGAAGGATCTGAACATGAGGCAGAGGCATTGGTTGGAGCTGGTTAAGGATTATGACTGTGATATCCTTTACCACCCAGGGAAAGCCAACGTGGTGGCAGATGCATTGAGCCAGAGGAGCCCAGTGAAATTGTATAGCTCCACCCAGATCTCGAGGGAGTTAGCTGATGAAATGTCTAGAGCAAGGATAGAATTGGTGGTGGGCCAGTTAGCTAATATTACCTTGCAGTCGACCCTGCTGGAGAGGATTAAGGAGGGACAATTGGTTGATTTGCAGTTGCAGGAAGTCATGCATCATGTTTTAGCAGGGACAACTAAGGATTATTCCGTCTCTGAGATTGGTATGCTTCGATATCAGGGGCGGATCTGTGTTCCAGCAGATGAGGGGATCAGATGAGAGATACTGGATGAGTCTCACACTACGCCATACTCGCTTCATCTGGGTACCACAAAGATGTATCAGGATCTACGGACATTATATTGGTGGCCCAGGATGAAGAAGGATGTGGTGGAGTATGTGGCTAGATGTTTGACGTGTCAGCAGGTAAAGGCTGAGCATCAGCGACCAGCGGGATTGCTTCAGCCTTTGGGTATTCCAGAGTGGAAGTGGGAGGACATCACGATGGATTTTGTGGGAGGATTACCCAGGACAGTGGGACTTTGTGACTCGGTGTGGGTGATAGTGGATAGGTACACCAAGTCAGCTCATTTTCTGCCAGTGAAGTCGACGTACTCAGTGGAACAATATGCGGAGTTGTATGTGAGGGAGATAGTTCGTCTCCATGGAGTTCCAAAGTCTATTGTATCTGATCGAGACCCTATCTTTACCTCCAAGTTTGGGGAAGCTCTGCAGAGAGCCATGGGGACTCAGCTGAAGTTTAGCACATCTTTTCATCCTCAGACTGATGGATAGTCTAAAAGGACGATTCAGGTATTGGAGGACATGCTTAGGGCGTGTGTGATTGACTTCAAGGGATCTTGGAGTAAGTATCTTCTATTGATAGAATTTTAATATAACAACAGTTATCAGTCCACGATTGGAGTGGCTCTTTATGAGATGTTATATGGAAGGAAGTGTAGATCACCCATTCATTGGGATGAGATGGGTGAGAGGAGATATTTAGGGTCAGACATGGTTCAGAAGACCAATGAGGCTATTGAGAAGATTCGGGCTAGAATGCTTGCTTCGTAGAGTAGACAGAAAAGCTACGCTGATCCTAAGCATAGGGACGTGGAGTTCCAGGTTGGAGACCACGTGTTTATGCGAGTTTCACCACTGAGAGGGGTGAGGAGATTTGGGGTAAAGGGCAAGTTGAGCCCTCGGTTTGTTGGACCTTTCGAGATTTTGGAAAGAATTGGACAGGTGGCTTATAGGTTGGCCTTTCCACCGTCGTTGTCAGGAGTTCATGATGTGTTCCATGTCTCCATGCCGCGGAAGTATGTTTCAGATACGAGACATGTGCTGAAGTATGAGGACTTAGAGTTACAGACAGACTTGTCCTATGAAGAGCGATCTGTTCAGATTTTGGATCGGAAGGACAAAGTTTTACGGAATAAGACAATTCCGTTTGTGAAAGTGTTGTGGAGAAATAGTAAGGTCGAGGAAGCGACCTGGGAGTTAGAGACAGCGATGTGGGATCAGTATCCCGAGTTATTCAGGTAAATTTCGAGGATGAAATTCTCAGTAGGAGGGGATAGTTGTAACGACCCAAAATCACTAATATGGCTTAAGGGTCTTGATTAGTGTGCCGAGAGGGCATATTTGGTCCATGTGTGGATTAATTGATTAAATACATGATTATATGTTAAGAATGCCTGTTTGATTATATGAATGTTAAATTGTGATTAAATGTTATAATTGTGAGAACCACATTATTATGTGGGAAAATCTGCAGCGTATGACCTGAGGCGATCCTAGGGAGCTAGATAGCGGGAAAAGTCACAACGGGACTTAATAGTTAACTTTGGATAAGTCAGGGGTACTTTAGGTATCAGGTAGTTATTTAGACTATCGGGTTATGAAAATAAATATATGGAGATATATTTGAGGTTAGGAAGTCTAGGCGTGAATATTGGGGAGATTTACCGTTTTGGCCTCGGGGACGTTTCCGGCACCCCGAGCCTCGGGATTGACTTAACGAGATAAGGATAGGCTAAATTTAAAGGAAAACAGTAGAACAAAAATTAGACCAACCCTTTATTCTCAGCCTTTTCTCTCTCTTTTCTCTCAAGGAAAACAGAGGAAATTTGGAGGATTTGTGTTGGGATTTCTAAGAATTGAAGGTGGGATTTAGCAAATTAACTCAAGGGTTATCCAAGGAACTTAACCAGGACTAAGGTAAGCATTGAATTCCCTTCTTTGTGGTTAGGAATTCTGAGTTTTGTCTTAGTAGTGAGATAGTTGTGATTTTGATGTTTAAGGGCAGAATTAAGGTGGAAGCTTGGGTATTAGCTTGGATTTTGCTTGGAGAAGTGGTTCAGCAGAAGAGGTAAGCTTCAATTTGTGAATTAGAGGTTTAAATTCGAGTTTTGCATGGCTGGTTTTAGTGTTTGAAGTTCTTGAGTTTCAGTAATATAAGGTGGGATTTCCATGAGTTTTAGGTTGAGTTTTCAGTTGAATTACGTTGTTTAAATCATTCTAAAAGTGTTGTGATTAATTGGTTTTGAATTAGGAAACTTTGGGATGATTTTGGGTAAGGTTTAGGTGTTGAAAATGGTGGAATTTCTGGGCATGGAGGGTAGGGCCGTGACTCTGTTCTAGAGTACTGCGGCCCTAGGATGCGATGGAGCCAAGGAGGCTCGGCCAGGGGTGAGCGCCGCGGCGCCCAAAGCAAGGGCCGCGGCGCGTGTCTTCTTCCAGGGAGGCCCTAGGTTCTATTTTAGGGTAGGGCCATGACTAGGCTTCAAGGGTCGCAGCCCTTAGGTGTGTACTTGAATGTTTAAGGTTTTAAAGCACGGGAATCTAGCCTAGAGTGCTTGGGATCGATTTCACCACCGTGCTTGGTGGAATTTGGTTTCCCGGAAGTTAGTTCTGTATCCAGAAACCCTTATCTGAATATTAATGGAACCCTATATCTTGGTTGTGACTAGGTGTTGAGGCTAGGGCTCGGGAACAGATCGTGCTTGAGAAGCGTCGCTCGTAAACAGTAACCGCAAATATCAAAGGTAAGAAAACTGCACCTGGTTGTATATCTGTAATGGGACTAAGGGTTCCTTATTGTGTATGCTTGAAAGGATGGTATTATGCCATGCAAACTCATCAGTGAACCAACGGCCTAAGAGTGCCAAGGGTTACACTAGCGCACAGGGCGTGGCTTGGCCACTGGTAGCCGAGGACAACTTAATATGCACTGAGCTCGATTTAAGCGGGCCGGAGTCAGTGGGGTAAACAGAGGGTGCGGCCTAAGTTGTCGGCCCTGATTATTGTTGTTATCCCAAAAATCAGAGGTGGCTGACATCTGGCAGAACCCATGCCCGACTATCGACCAGGAAGACACCTACTGTCACACGATAAACTTCTTCCTACGACCAGCCTGGTCGTACGCACGCTATACACGGAGGAAATCTTAGGCAGTTATGATGGAATCCGAAATTGTCTCTCATGATTTCCCGAGTATCCGATTATTTAGGAAATAATATCTGTAACAAATTAATGTAAATCCTCCTTGAGCCTATAAATAGAGGATGAGGGCTCAAGGGAAAGGGATCTTCTTCTTCTTTCTTGCTTTCAGATCACTAGAAATTAGAGTTATCTGACTAGACACATTGTATTATTTATGAGAGGTGGTTGAAACTCATTGAACCCGAGTTCTTTGATCACTCCTCTGAGTCTTATATCAATAACAATTCAAGTGGACGTAGGTTATTACCAGATTCTGGGGCTGAACCACTATAAACCCTTGTGTTCTTTATTATTTCGTCAGCACATTCTTTCCAACGTGTTTTTCCGCATCAAGCGAATTTGACTCCGTGTCAGTTGGCCAAAATCAGGGTCAACATTCTGGTGCTTTCATTGAGAGCTTGATACAACATCGTTGAGAAGACCAATGGCGAAAACTACCAGGAAAACTGGACAGGCGGCCGGCGCTGCACCATCTAACCCGCCTCCTCCTCCTCCAAACGTGGCTGAGGATGAGCCACATTTGGAATTTGATGAGGAAGATATGGACGAAGAAACGCTGAAGAGTACCCTAGGGGCATTACATGAGGAGCTGGCCAATCTGAGGGCCAGCCAGGAAAGTGCTGCCGAAATCATGGCGCGACAGCAATAAGAAATTGAGCGGCAGCACCTGGAGCTGAGTGAAAGGCAGGCGGAGATGGATTGTCGACAGAGGGAGGCCATGGCAGCCCTCGAGGCAGCCTTGCAATTGGCTAGGAATCAGGCTGCACCTGCCTCGCAGCCTGATCAACCCGCGGATGGGCCACCCCAGAGGGGTCCCAATCCTAGCCCGCCTATCCAACCCTCGAGCCCACAAAGGCCTGAGCAGCCACCGGCACCTCAGGATGATGTCCCGCTAGGAGACCCTGAAGCACAGCCTCCATCCCAAACTGGTCGTGGCAATCCCCCACAGCAGAGGCAGAATAGGACCGGGCAGCAGCCTCGTAGTCCTAGACGCCATAGGGGCGATGAGCCAAACCTTCCAAATAGAGGACAGCATCCTCCTGGTAACAGGAGGAACTCAGAGTTAGGCTCTGCGGTCCGAGGCCCCCCACGGCATGATAACGACCAACGCAGACCACCCTCTAATGCTCAGGAGGTTCCAGCCCGAGAACGTAATCGAGGGAATAGTCGATCCCACCATAGCCAATCAAGATTCAGAGATGGCCATGGCTATAATGAGGCCGACTCAGGTAGAGGAAATGTCGGTCGGAGGAATGAAGAAAGAGGTGGAGGCAGAAGCCAGCCACCTCAGGATGACCAACCCGACAGACGCGACACTGGGGGACAACCCAGACAAAATAACATCTTCAACCGGCTCGGAGCTAGCGAGCAGCGGAGGAGAGACGAGGAGTTAAGAGATGTACTCAATGATCGCCGCGAGCAGCACGGCGAGTACGTCCCCCCAGCACCAGAGGCCACAGCGATTCCTAGCGCTGTGCAGGCCCAGATAGATGCCCTAAACCAGGCAGTGCAGTAGCTGGTCGGGGGAAGAACATCTTACATCAACCACGATAGGAGGAAAGGCACTCCTTTCATCCAGAGGATAGCTATGGCAGAAACTCCTAGCCAGTTTAAAATGCCTACGCTTCCAAACTTTGATGGGTATGGTGACCCAGTATCTCACGTCAACAAGTTTGAGATACAAATGGACATTTAGAAAGTGTTCGAGGACGCTCGGTGCAGGATTTTCCCTGCGACACTTTTTGATGCCGCACACGAGTGGTTTTTTAAATTCCCTCATGCAAGTATAGTTTCTTGGGAAATGTTCGTAAAGGAGTTTTACGGACAGTTCTACGCGGGTCGTGTGCACCCGACTGAGGCAAACCGGCTGGTTGAAATACGCCAGCAAGATGGAGAACCACTGAAAGACTACGTCCATCGCTTCATGCGAGCAGCTGCTGGAGCAAAAACAGTGGGAGACGAAGGCAAAATGATGGCCATAACTGCAGGGGTTAAGCGCCGCACGCCTCTCTCGGAAAGCCTCAGAAAATATAGGGTTAGAATTACCCAGGAATTCTTGGATCGGGCTGATCACTACATCAAGCTCGAAGATGCCATCATTGACGAAGGAAAGCCCCCAGGCAAAGACAAGGGAACCGACGAGCCCGCCAAAGCCGCCAATGGGTCCAAGCCCAACGGCAACGGCAAAGGCAATGGGAACGGCAATGGCAATGGCAAGAATGGGGGGAAACGACCACACAACGAGCCTTCCACCTTCGACAATAAACGAGCCAAGGGCAACCGTTATGAACCCCGATTCACTAACTATACTGCCCTAGTTGAGTCTCGGGGAGAAGTTTATCAGGCCACGAGTTCCAGCGTGCCTTATAAGAAACCTGCTCCCATTCGAAAAGATATTTCAAGAAGAGACACTACCAAGTTCTGTTGTTATCATAACGACTACGGGCATGATACCAACGAATGAAACCAGCTGAAGGATGAGATCGAGTTCCTTATTAGACAAGGACACTTGAGAAGATATATACAGGCCTCAGGAAATTCCCAACGAGAAGCTCTAGGTGGCAACGAGCAAGCGCCTACACGCCAACGCTCGCCACCTTTGCAGCCTGAACCCGTGACTGACACATTGTTAACCATCTGTGGAGGCCCGCACCTGGTGGGAAACAGCGGAAAGGCCAGAGAACGATATGCTCGGACTCTGTGCCATGACCAGGACATCGAGATGATGACTGTGGATGACCGCGCGCCGAAAAAGGCTTGATCAGAAGAAGGCGAAATAACCTTCTTTGATAGCGATGCCGAACACGTCCGGTTCCCACATTCCGATCCACTGGTCGTGGATATCCAAATGGCCAACATGATGGTGAAGAGAGTGCTGGTTGATACAGGAAGTTCAGTGAATATCTTGTATAAGTCTTCGCTGGAACGCATGAAGTTGTCCGTTAAGGACTTGGAGCCCTGCAACCAAACAATATACGACTTCTCTAGTGAGGGACTCGCCCCCGCAGGATCAATCAGACTACCAGTGACAGTGGGAACAACGCTTGCTACCAGGAAGCAACTGCAAAGCATGCACTGGTGGAGTTTTTGCGGAAAAACCAGGAAGTCTTTGCCTGGTCGCACAAAGACATGGCTGGGATAGATCCTGCAGCTATCAGCCATGTCTTGAACATAGACAAGAGTTTTCCGCCCGTGCAACATGAAAGAAGGCTACTCGATAAGGATCGGTCGAGAGCCTTAAAAGAAGAAGTTGAAAGATTAAAGGAGAATGGGTTCATCAGGGTGGCGTTTTATCCATCGTGGGTCTCTAATCTTGTACTGGTTCCTAAGCCTAACGGCAAATGGCGAACCTGTGTGGATTTTACAGACCTTAATAAAGCCTGCCCGAAGGATTGCTTCCCACTCCCAAGGAACGACCAGTTGGTCGATGCTACTGCAGGACACGAGATCCTCTCCTTCATGGATGCATACTCAGGCTATAATCAGATCAGCATGCATCCCCCTGATGAGGATCACACCAGCTTTTGGACCGATACGGGATTATACTGTTATAAAGTAATGCCATTCGGACTGAAAAATTCAGGTGCGACTTACCAGCGACTGGTTAACCACATGTTTAAAGAGTTGATTGGCGTAAACATGGAGGTGTACGTGGACGACATGCTGGTAAAGTCGCAAAAAGAAAAAGGACATGTGAAGGATTTATAAGAGTGTTTCAATGTATTGAACAAGTACCAGATGAAACTAAATCCTCTCAAATGTTCCTTCGGAGTTGGATCAGGGAAGTTCTTAGGGTTCATTGTTAATTCAAGAGGAATCGAGGCCAACCCTGACAAGATAAAAGCCCTGATCAACATGAAATCGCTAGAGAAGATCAAAGACGTACAAAGTTTAACTGGGAGGATTGAAGCCCTAAGTAGATTTATTTCAAAGTCAACGGATAAGTGTGTCCCTTTCTTCAATCTACTTAGGGGCAATAAGAAATTTGAATGGACAGGAGACTGCGAGCAAGCTTTTCAGGCCTTGAAAGCCCATATGGCACAACCTCCTATTTTATCAAAGCCTATCGAAGGAGAAACTTTGTTCATTTACCTGGCGATCACTGAAGTTGCTGCTAGTGCGGTACTAGTATGAGAGGAAGAAGACGTACAAAAGGCAGTTTACTATGTAAGCAAGAGGCTAATTAGAGCATAACTGAGGTATCCTCCCATCGAGAGGTCAACATACTGTTTAATCTTGGCCTCAAGGAAGCTACGTCCTTACTTCCAAACCCATCCTATTACAGTTTTAACTGACCAGCCCCTTCGGCAAGTCCTCCAAAAACCTGAGGCGGTTGGGCGTTTATTAAAATGGGCAGTCGAATTGGGGCAGTTCGATATTACATATTCACCACGAGTAGCAGTAAAAGGACAAGCCTTGGCTGATCTTATTGCGGAGTTCACCGAACTCCCAGACAACGAGCAGTGCGAAAAACCTAGTGCGCCTAAGCCTCAAGATGAAGCTCCTTCATGGAAGTTATTCTAAGATGGATCGTCCAACGAATCTCACGTGGGAGCATGAGTAATTTTGATAATGCCAGAAGGGCATCGATTTCACTGCGCCATTAGGTTTGACTTCGTAGCATCGAACAATGAAGTAGAGTACGAAGCACTCCTCGCTGGATTACGATTGCCAAAAGACATGGGTATAAAGGTGCTGGATATTTACAGTGATTCACAGCTGGTAGTGAATCAAGTTCTAGGGGAATATCAAGCACGAGGCCTAAAAATGGTGGCCTACTTGGACAAAACTAAAGACCTGTTAGCCCAATTCACGAAGTATACCCTCCAGCAAATCCCCCGGGATCAGAATTCGAATGCAGATGCCTTAGCCAAACTCGCGAGCGCAAAAGATGCCGACACTTTGAATATTGTGCCGGTAGAAAGATTGAGTGAGCCAAGCATACGAACAAATGAAACCAGTATGGAAATCCGATTGGAAGATACATGGATGGCGCCTTATTTGGAGTATCTTACAAATGGTGTACTACCATCAGATAGAAACAAGGCCAGAACTCTTCAAAGGAAAGCTGCTAGGTATATACTGGTCGATAATGTTCTATACCGAAGGGAATATTCCATGCCACTGCTCAGATGTATTACACCAGAGAAATCTAAGGAGCTAATGAAGGAAGTACATGAAGGCTTTTGCAGGGATCACGCTGGGGGACAAAGTTTGGCGAAAAAGATTCTAAGGCAGGGCTATTTTTGGCCGGCTATGAACGAAGATTCAATGGAGTTTGTACGAAAGTGCGATAAGTGTCAGAGGTGTTCCAAAATCCCACATGCAGCTCCAAATGAGTTAAAACAGATGCAGATTCCTTGGCCTTTTGCAGTATGGGGTATAGATTTGATTGGATCCCTGCCAATGGGAAAAGGCGGAGTGAAGTACGCAGTTGTAGCAGTCGACTACTTCACCAAGTGGGCCGAAGCTGAACCACTCGCTACCATAATGACAAAGAAAGTGCTTGACTTTGTTATTAAAAACATTGTTTGCCGATATGGGTTGCCTCGAAAGATTGTCTCGAACAACGGAACCCAGTTTGACAGTGACTTATTCACAGACTTCTGCGAAAGACACGAGATTATTAAAAGCTTTTCTTCAGTCGCGCATCCACAAGCTAATGGGCAGGTCGAAGCAGTGAATAAAACGCTTAAGGACACCCTGAAGAAAAGACTTGAAGACGCTAAAGGGGCGTGGCCAGAATAGCTGCCTGAAGTACTCTGGTCATATAGATCTTCTCACCGAACAGCGACAGGTCATACTCCGTTTTCCTTAACATACGGGTATGAGGCCATGTTGCCCGTCGAGTTAGATCCGCCCTCGCATCGACGAATTACATACGACCAGGATCAGAACAGCCAACTAATGATGGAGTCCCTAGACTCACTAGAAGAAAAATGAGAAAAAGCCCAACTCCGAGTTGCTGCGTACCAGCAAAAGGTTGCTCGGTATTTTAATTCAAAAGTGAAAGAAAGAAAATTCAACGTTGGAGATCTAGTGCTGCGACGAGTTTTCTTAAATACCCGCGGCCCCACTGCTGGAGTACTCGGACCAAACTGGGAAGGACCGTACCAGATCAAAGAAGTTCGTCATCCAGGCACCTACAAACTTGCACGTTTAAATGGAGATCTCGTTCCACGCTATTGGAATGGAGAACACCTACGCAAGTACTATCAGTGAACAGTCCTTCTTAAAGGACTGGTTTGTATTAATTTTTACTTTGTACAAGTTTCGAAAAAGGGTTAGCCACGTTGTATGGCTAATCGCTTATAAGTGTAAGATCTTTTCAAGATCACTCGTAAAGACATGATTAGTCCATTTTTAATACGAGATTATAAGGGACTGTGCGTAGCCAGTCATTCTTGCCAACCTTTGTAAATTTATTTTTACAAGTATTTGTTCATTACGTGTGTTGTTTTGCTGTATTACGTGTTGAATTTCATAACGAGCAGCAATGTTCGAACAGGTTGTGGTCAAGGCAAGTGACCAAGGACCTAAAGCTCCTCGATCACTTGGGGGGCATATAAGGTACATCGATAGCAAAGTGTACCATGATGTATGTAAACACACGAACAAAATGAGTGAAAGCATGCTTCGGTACTTAGAGAGCATTTTTCAAAATTTATGTTTTGTTAAATCAAACCAAAGTACTATGCTAAGTTCGGTCATGCGAACATGTATTATAATAAAAGAAACATTATAATATCAATAAGGCAATCATTTACACCGCGAGCATTATTGCTCGGATGTAAATGTTTAATTAAGAAAAAAAGCCTTTACACCGCGAGCAGTCCTACTCGGATGTAATCGTTCAAGTGTAAGTAAAAAAGCTGCCCTCGCAGCAATAAAAATAAATTGTCTTTACAAACAGACCCGTGGGCCATAAAAGCTGAATGAAAAATAAAAAGAGAATTATTGAGGAGCAGAAGGGTCTTCTGTATTAGGAAGAGTGCTCTGATCAACCGGAGGACCAGCCTCGGCATCAGCAGCAGGGGTTTTGGCCTTGGATCTCTCCTCTGCTTCCAACCGAGTGGCGCACTGCGCCATCAGCGTCCTTTGCAACCGCTCGGAGAGATAATTAATGTTGGCCTCCCGGTTGTGCTTCCAGAAATTGTAGAAACAGATAAAGGTGGCTTCCTTGTACTTCTTCAAATTTTTGGTCCCGTCCTCCTCGAGCTCCTGCACTCGCCCCTCGAGCTCTCGCACCCACTCTTCAAGCTTCTTCGCCTCATCCCTACTGGCGGTCATATCGAGTTTGAGCTGTTTACACTCTTGGGTGATAAGTACAGAACTTTCCCTCCATTTATGCCGCTCCTCGTTGGCTTTCTTCAAGGCCCCTTGGCTGTCCTGAAGCTCCTGGGTGAGAGTGGCTTGGTCCTCGCACAGCTGTTCATTCAGCTTAGATAGCTCCTTGTTCTCCTCAAGCAGCTTTTTGTTCTCATCCTTAAGTGCTTGCTTAGCCTGACCAAGCCAGGAGTCGAAGTTCTGTCCATGGGAAACCAACGCCCCAGCACGGCGCCAACTAGCAGTTAAAGACTACAGCCCCTGAAGACAAAAAATGAAAAAGTAAGGAAAAGAAGTCAAACATAAATGATGAAACAACAGAAGATGACTTACGCTGACTATCTCATTCAACCCCCTGTTGATGATTTGGTCGACCTCCATTGAGGCAGTTTCGTTGATGGCAGCCTGGCTGCATCTGTGCTTCGAGAGCTTGTATATCCTCTCCCTGGCCGACCTGACCACGAGGCTGGACAGGGAGCCTTCGGACAGGTTGTCCAAAGTCTCCTTGCCAGCGGCCCTAGAGGAGGGCTGTGGATTCTCAGGCGTGGGCGTCGACTGTTCGGTGGGGGGCGGAGGTACCATGTTTTCCATAGAAGGGACGACGGCGGGAGTATCTTCTGTTCGAGCCTTCTTCGAGGGAGTCTTGCTACTTTCCCCTCGAGCCCTTTTGCTATCCTTCTTCGGGACAGAAGAAGCAGCGGCGGCCTCGTAATGAGCGAAGAGCTCCAGAGTTAATACCTGCACAAAAGGAAAAAACTCGAGCAGTGAGATTAAGTGACCATAAGGGGAACAAAGATAAAAGTAAAAGGATTACAAGCAAAGTACCTGAGCTACAACTACTGGTCGTAACATTATCTACTGAACTACCTAGTTCCTAGAAGAAATCTGAGTTTAAAGAAGGGGCATTCCTAAAGTTGCCATCCCCATCAAATAGATGAGAGGGAATTGGAAAATTATTTAAAAACGAGATTATTGTACCGTTTACATCTGACGAGTCGTCAGAAAGTTCGGCAGACTCAACAGCCTTTTGTTTCCCTTTGCCCACAGGGACCGAAGATTCTGCTGCTCGGTGGGGAACGACAGGTTCCCTGATCGTAACCCCAGTTGGCCTCCTCCGTGGAGGGGGTACCTGAGGTTGCTGCTCGGGTTCCTGCTCAGGTTCCGCATCAACGTGGACACCACTTGCTGAGGGTTTGTTAGTCGCAGGTTGGGAGCCCCAAAGGCCAGCCAGCCTAAGGTTAGCCTCATTAATTAAGTTCTTTACACTCTTAGCAGCATTTGGCATGCTGGCTAAGAGTGCTGCCCTCAACTCCATTCCTGGAGTGGAGGTCGAGCATAACCATGGGCCTGGAACACAATAGCGAAGTATTATGACAAGAAAGGATTAAAGTACGGAAACCACTGGTGAAGGATTTTTTTTACCTCCCCGAGTGAAGGCCAGATTGTTTGCGGCGATGTCGGGCGTAAGGAAGTACTCGTGATGGTACTTCCCCACGTTGGAGATGTGAGTGGTATCAGACAGAAAGGTGCGCCCGGTCTCCTGGTGGCAGAAGTGGAAGAACCCCATACCATCATGGTTGGGGTTGGACTTGAGGTCAAACAGAAAATTGACCTCATGTGGAGAAGGAGCTGGTCATTTTTTGAGCTTGTAGAGGATATAGAGTGCGCCCAGCATCCTATACCCATTCGGGGTGATCTGAAAGGGGGCTACCCCAAAGTAGTTTGCCACCCCTTGAAAGAATGAATGAAGAGGCAGGGTGGCACCTGCCTCGATGTGGTACCTCGACCAGGCGCCGTAAGCCCCTCCTGGCAGGTTGGCTCGTTGGTCGGTGGAAGGTCTGACCAGGGTCACCCCCATCAGATTGTATTTGTTCAAGTAGTTGGCGATCATACGAAGCGTCACCGAACTTGGGGGGACAACGTGCCACTCGACAGCCGGCTGGTCAGCATGGCGAGGACGGGCACGCCTCTGGACGTCGGTCTCAGGGGAGAATTCACCTCAACCACTGGTCGAGGGAGCATCAGCAGAAGGCTGACTTGGAGAGTTAGGGGTTCATCTTTTTCGAGCTTTTGTTTTTGTTCTGGCCATTTTCTGACTGGGAATTGGTGTACAATTTGGGCTAGGATGAGAAAGAGGGCTTTCTGGGATCAACGTAGATGGGTTCTCTTCGCCTTCGAGTAGTTGGGCCAAGAGCTCATCTTCAATACGTCTTTCTCCTCCCCAAGGGTCTTGTATATGAACTGCAAACAGACAATGGAGGAGATAAGATACAATCCGCAAAGTAGTGTGGGAGATTGGGAACGTTGCTCGTATCTAAATAACCAGCAACATCCTAATCCTACACTAAATGAGACACGAGTAGTTTGAAAAACGGATCAAAAAAAAAAAAGAGGAAGTAAGCTGTTTTCTGAAAGAGAACTTTTTCGACTCCTAAGGGGCGGGAAAAAATTTCAGTTTTTTTCACCTGGCTTAAAGGTTGAATCTTTCGTCAACCTAACGCCCCAAACCAATGATCCTAACTATCAAACTAAAGTCCTGACCTAAACAAAGCATAAAGACACACTCTTGTTGAGAAATGGGCAGTTTATACCAAAAGACCCTTAAAACCCTACTCAAGAACACAGAAAATCACAGAGCATGAAATGGCATGCATGGCGTAATGAAAAGCTTAAAGAGCAAAGTGCTTACCTGGGTGAAGATGGAGATTCGGAAGAAGATGAAAAATTCGAATCGGAAGACCTTCGGCTAGACGTCGGACTGGTTTCGAAGCTCTGTATTCTGGGGCAAGTTCTTGAAAATCTTGGCAAAAATGGTTAGTAAAAATATTTTAAAGAAGAAGAAAAGCTTATTTATAGGGACTGAGGTTATGGCCAAAAAGCAGTAATCATCATTTCCCACTTTCGAAACGTGGGGAAGTGTATAAGCCGTCAAATTGCCTTTTTGGAAACTTAAAAGGCTTCATTAGACATAATTATGTCACAGTTTTCGAAAACGCACGGGGATTCTGATAGACATCATGGGGATGTGAAGGGTTGTTTCCTTAAGTTTCTTTATTGCTGGTCGCACTAAACAAACTTGGGGGGCAAATGTTATCCCAACAATCAGAGGTGGCTGTCATCTGGCAGAACCCATGCCCGAATATCGACCAGGAAGACACCTACTGTCACACCATAAACTTCTTCCTACGACCAGCCTGTTCGTACGCACGCTATACACGGAGGAAATCTTAGGCAGTTATGATGGAATCCAAAATTGTCTTTCATGATTTCCTGAGTATTCGATTATTTAGGAAATAATATCTGTAACAAATTAATGTAAATCCTCCTTGAGCCTATAAATAGAGGATGAGGGCTCAAGGGAAAGGGATCTTCTTCTTCTTTCTTGCTTTCAGATCACTAAAAATTAGAGTTATCTGACTAGATACATTGTATTATTTATGAGAGGTGGTTGAAACTCATTGAACCCTAGTTCTTTGATCACTCCTCTGAGTCTTATATCAATAACAATTCTAGTGGACGTAGGTTATTACCAGATTCTGGGGCCGAACCACTATAAACCCTTGTGTTCTTTATTATTTCGTCATCACATTCTTTCCAACGTGTTTTTCCGCATCAAGCAAATTTGACTCCGTGTCAGTTGGCCAAAACCAGGGTCAACAATTGTGTGATTTGGATGTTATGAGACTTGAATGTTATAAGTGATTAATTGCATCCTTGATTCTGAATATATATGCTGAATGGTTAATGTGGATTATTTGTTAAAAGATCATGCTTAGTGAATTTACTATTTGTATTATTGTTTGTGTTGCACGTTATGTTTTCTTGCTGGGCCTTGGCTCACGGGTGCTACGTGGTGCAGGTAAAGGCAAGGGCAAACTTGATCAGCCCTGATTTGGAGAGCTCCGTGAGCGGAGTGTACATGACCAGTTGCTCAGCCGCCACGGTTGAGGTTTTAGGCAGGGATGCGAGACCCAGAAATGTTCATTTTGCCTTAGTATGGCTGACAATTGTCTATATTTTGGAGAGTCTGTAGTCCAACTTTTAACCTCTGTTTCTTATGGGATCCCATGTATATAATTGTTAAATTATATAAAATGTAACTTTTGAGACCAAAACCTTTTTAACCCTAGCTCATACATGTTTAGTGACACGTTTTTAAGTTAATGACTTGGTTAGCGAGTCTTGCATCTTTATAAGTACACAGTGTAGTGGTCGTGGCTATCCAGGACGTTACAAAATTTGTAAAATTTTATCAGTTAAATTTGAGTTTAGGATACTAAATATGTACAATTTCAAAATATAAGGTACCAAATATGTACAATTTGAAAATACAAGGTATCAAATGAGCATTATTGTAAACACAGGATACTGAAACGATACTTTACAAAAACACAAGGTACCAAATGGTTACCTATCCTAAATAAATAAATATCTTATAATAAGATAATTATTAATCTCTTTTTATATTAATCCAAACATGATTAATATTTATTTTAACATATATTTTTTCAAAATAAAAACTATATAGTTAAAAAATAATTAATTCACAAGCAATCAATTGCCCATAATTATCGCAAAATTATTTCCTTGCCCCGAAAAATTAATTCATTTGCAATTTGGTTCTTCTCTCTACAAATCTTCCTTATGACATCCTTACCCTTACAGTGTAGGACATAAGTGACTTGGGACCATGAATCTATAATATGAAGCTCCAATAAATCAGATTATTATTCAAACTCTTTAATCTAATAATATTATTTATTAATTCCATGATTACTCTACTATAAATGTGGAATTGCACTCTAAGTATTTACATAATCATATTTACAGAGTTTTCTTAGTAGTCAATCGATATAATCAATAAATGTAGTTCTGTCCTCTAATTATTGGTTCGTTAATTAGAGCTAGTCAAAATAATCATTTTACCCTTCTAATTAACTTTTATTCCTTAAGTACCATTAATTCACTAGCGAATAATTAATCTATAATCAAATTATAGATTTGAGCTCAATAATTATTCAGTTCCAGAATTAACCCTTAAGGGAACCAATATTCGATCTGTTAGGAAAGTATGAATTCCATTATTGTAAATCATGTTCCCAGCGATTCATGATATTGAATCTCCAAAACAAAAGTCACTAGCCTCATTGTACTAAGAAAACTTAACGAGTGAATCAAAAGATCCAATAAACACAAACAGAAGTTCATGACTACTCAGAATTTAGACTGATCTACAAATGATCATCTATTCTGATAAGAATTAAATCTTTATGGCAAACAATAAGTTTATAAAGATAGTTAATGCATACCAGTCCTGTCATATAAAATCTCTATTATATATAGTTCCTTTACCAAGATGTCTATCCACATTAGTAATATGAATCTAGATTACTTGCATTTTATATGCTTAGTATATCATACTAGTAACCATTCATTAAAGATTCCTTTAATATGTTATTGACTATTTTATTCATTGTATATGATCTTAATTCTCTCATAGTAATACAAGATCATATCCTCATAAATGAATATGGGATTTTCTTGATATTCATGTAAATTATTCAAACAATAATTATAACATTCAAATATAAGAAAATTGTAATTTTATTTAAATCAATAAATTGTATTTACATGCTTTTATGACATAAATCCTAACATATAGCTGTAGAAGTAATTTCCTATAATTGATTAAATGGGCACTCG
Source organism: Humulus lupulus (assembly GCF_963169125.1). Classification (NCBI taxonomy): domain Eukaryota; kingdom Viridiplantae; phylum Streptophyta; class Magnoliopsida; order Rosales; family Cannabaceae; genus Humulus; species Humulus lupulus. The sequence continues at coordinate 219,668,827 of NC_084793.1, forward strand.
TAACCTGTCAAGAACAAAGAAGGAGGTGATAGTTCATTTGGGAGCACTGGTAGGGTGTCAACCAAAAGGACTCCGACACTCAAGTTAGTTGGATTGTAGTAATAGATAATCAAAAGAAGTAAAACAATAATGTAAATAATATTGAATATATGAATAGAGTAATGGTCAAGATGACAGTGGTCATGACGAAGCTTGACAATCCAGTCAAGCTGACTACTTCGAATCGCTTGATTGGGTTAGTTCGAGAGAATATTGCTAGTAAGAGAAAATATTGAGAATGTTGGTTATCAGATGAATCGCTATTATCCCCTTAGGGTCTTCCTTATAGTCATTTTCCATGTCGTTGCTCTTCTGCCTTCCTGATCTGTTTGACTCGCTCCAAGTGGTTACCTTTTGAATTTCATGGGAAGGGTTGCATGTATCTTGTGCCTTTCAAGGTCCCTGGCTGATTGAGTGTATCTGAATTCAATTTCGGGTATGGATTGATCATTTGGGTGGTTCATTTAGTATTTGTGAGCCCGTTTATGTTGGGTTGGGCCTAACTGGCTAGTTTGGCTGGCTTATTAGGCCTGGTTGGCTAGTTCGACTGGCTTATTGAACATTTTTTTATCATGTAGATAGATTTTGTCCACTACAATTTTTCCTTCACTCTCTAGTTAGAATTCATTCTAGCTAGAGAGTTTATGAAGTCAAATGATGTTCGCAAATGATTTTATATACCTACAATTTTTTTTGCAGCATGAGTGGAGCCCAGGGCAAGCTAGCCGACTAGCCGCTTGGCGCCTGACATCTTGGGGCATGCGCGTATGTGTGCTGAGTTTTCTCGTGTGACCAAGAGGCCGATTGGCCGTGTGGCGCGCTAGCTGCCGTCTGGTGGCTTAGTGGTGCGCGCCACACGACCAGTCGTCCTCTCGACTTAGTGGATCCTCAAGTCATTTTGTATAGATTGTAGTTGTAACTTTTGTTTGAATCACTATTATTGTGGTTTGTGTTTGATCCTTAGTGATAGAAAAAAACATGTATTTTCACTGTTTGTCATGTATTGTGATAACTTAGCTTGGTGTATAGGTAGTGTGTGACTGACTAGGTAGGCTGATTGGCTAATTAGTCTAACTCTTTACCTTTCTTTAGAATGTTTAGCCTAGATGACATGTCTGTCTGGCTGGGTAGATAGATGAACACGAGTTGTTTGTCAATCAATAACTATCAATTTGTGTTAATGCCTTGCTGTCTAGTAGGCAAATGATGATTTTATTTATATTTCACGTCTGCTTGATCTTAGATAGCGCCTTTGTTCTAGGTGGTTTGTCAAGCATGTCTTTTAGTAATCAAGGCAGTGTGTTGGGTCCAAGATGACTTGTTCATCTACTGATAATGGTAGTTGCACCCATGCCGACATTCCTACTGGTGTGGATAGGGACGAGCCTATTATTGGTGGTCTACCTGGCTGCATGCTTTTGGGTCATAACCCAAAGTAAAATATTACTGTAAAGGACTTGCCTTGGCTTCGTCAAAACTATGATATACCTAGTTATATTAGTCAGCATGCTCCATCCAATGGGGAACAGGCTGATTATAATTTAACTAGCTGGATATGTATGTATGAGCTTCCTATCAAGGAAGGGTTTAGATTCTCTCTTCCTAGGTTTGTGATGGAAGTATGTGAGTACCACCTTATATCCCCTAGCCAACTAATGCAAATGTGTAACATCCTGAATTCGCTATTAAGGCTGAGTGCCTTGATTACTGTGTCAAGAAGGCATAATCGGATTTATATATGGATTTAATTGAATAATTGTGAGATTATGTGAAATATATGAGTTATATTAAGATATGCCCATTTATGCATGTTTATGTGTATTAAATATGCCCGTGGGCCCGTTTTTTGGAAAAATGGCTTTTTCGTAATTTTGACTCGTTGAGGGTATAATTGTAATTCTATGTGTTATGTGATTGGAACCACATTACTATGTGTATATATTTGTGATAGTTGGCTTAAGTCAATCCTTTAGAGCAATTTGGCGAAAAAGTCACAACAGGATTTTATACCCGACTTGGGGTGAGCTAAGGGGTATTTTAGTAATTTTGTGAAGGTCGGGAGTTAGTGGAACATTATTAGAGAAAATAATTGTATTTGGAGGGTTAGTAATTTAATTGAGAATTTAGGGTGTTAATTTGAGGTTTAGTGGGTTGGTGGCAAATGACCAAACTGCCCTTGGGATTAGGCTTTGAGTTTTAGTGAGGCAAAGGGGTATAATGGTCAATTAACCCTTGGTTTAGACCTAAGGCAGATGCAACCTTCCCATTCATGTTCTAAGTCCTAATCTCTCCTTTTTGGACATGTTCAAGCTCTCTCTCAAGGAACCAATCACAAGGGTAGTCCAAGTTTGAGTTGGGGAATTTTCTTGAAGAATTTAAGTTGTTGGAGGGATTAGGAGTTGCCCAGGGCTCTTCCACACCTAGAGATTTTCAAAATTTAGAGGTATGCTCACTTGATTTTTGAATTTCTCTTAAGTTTTCTTATGTTCTTGAGCTTTGGGGAATTTGAGTTTGAATATATGAATTTTGGGGATTGAATGTTGCTTAGGTTATAGAATTGTGTTAATAAATGGTTTATAAACTGAATTGAGGATTGGTTCTTGCTGAAAATATTGATTTGTAAGGTGATTCTCGGATTTTGGGAAAAAAGCTTGAGTTTGAAATTCCAGAAAGTGCAAATCAATGTTCTAGGGTGTTTTGATATGTTTTTATGATGTCTTGACATAGGATATAGTTTGTCCAAGTTGTATGAGGTGTTTTGTGGTCATAAATCTGCTGGTAATGCTTGGTTGGGTTGAATTTCAGGTTTGGTTTTGTAGGGGAATCGTGGTTTTGGTTTCGGGGAAGAACATGTTAGCTTCTGGGCAATTTTTCGGTTTCTGTTGACCTAGCGCGACCGCACTAGTGTCCCAGAAACCAGGGGATTTGATTTTTGATTTTTGGGTTTCGGAGTTAGTGGCGCAACCGTGTTGGGCTAGGGCGCAATCGCTCCAATACCCCATGAATTCCAAAATTTCTGCAGGCGCGACTGCGCTAGGTGGTCCGAAACTAGGTTTTGATGATTTTAGGGTTTAGGGAGCTCGGGAATCCATTTGGTGGCCCACTTGGGGGCTTGGGGGACGTTTCCAACGTCCTGACACCTTAACATAGTAATCTTAAGGTTAGGGTTTATAGTGAAGCTCGGGATTTGAAGTCAATCCCTAATAAGAGTATGTTTATGTTGTGACTAGAATATCGCAAGGCTCAGGATCAAGATCGTAGTTGAGGTCATATCGTTTATCGCACAGAAATCGAGGTAAGAAAATTGTACCCTGGTTGTGGATGGGGCTTGACCTCTGTAAATGGATATGACTGTAGTTATAAGTATGATTATTTGGTTAGTCATGCTTGTATATGTTGCATTTGATTGTGTGTTGTGCAATATATATGTGATTATAACTATTCTGAAGGCCGGTCTAAGGGCGCTGGGGCTGACAGCAAGCGTGCGGAATGCAGCCCGGTCTAAGCGTGCTGGGGTTGACTATAAGACTAGAGGGCTTGACCTAAGGGCACCAGTCCTAAACGTTATACAAATAGACAGAAGTGTTGATTGCACTTAACTAACTGCATTGATTGTTGAGATTGGTTTATGTGTTTGATTGAGCAGATTATTAAGGCTAAGCTTATTGATTATGTCTTATTTCTTATTGAACTTATCAATCTAAGTTTACTGTTATATATATTGTTGCTCATTTGTATCTGTTGATTTAAGTTTTCTTGGTGAGCCTTGGCTCACGGGTGCTATGTGGTACAGGTAAGGGCAAGTGTAAACTGGACCAGACATGAGTTGGAGAGCTTCAGGGGTGGTGTGTACATATGCAACTTACTTGACCGCCACGACCGGGACAGCTTGGGAGGAACTAGGGTTGAACCCTGTTTTGCCGGTTATGACATCTAATTTGTATTTTATCTGTCTTTTTTAGGCTGTAACCACTTTTTGGGATCCCGTGTATAAAATTAATATTTTTCATGAAAAATAATTACTTCGTTGACCAACATTTTTAATACCTAACCTTGATTTAGTCTTTAATTACACATTTAAGTCCAAATGACTCTGCTTAGTGAGTTGAGCACTATTTTAAACACACAGTGTAATGGTCTTGGCTAACTAGGGCAATACAAAATGTTTGGTGCCCCTTAATGTCTATGGAGGCCTTTAGTGAGAAACATGATATTGAGTTTACTGTTGCAGAGGCATTGCATGCTTACTCTTTGAAGGAGCATCATTTTGATAAGGGTAGATGCCGATTCTTATCTAGGTTGAAGGGTTCCATTATTTTCGATCTAAAAGATTGTGACAAACATTGGAAGGATCAATATTTTTTTGTTCCTTATAATGTGTTGGGACTGTTGGCTGGTTGTAAGATTCCTCATGCATGGTCTCCAGCTAGTGAGTGTTTATGCGTGATCAAATTGTTAATTCCTTTTTATAGTTTTATTGGCATTTTTCTGGTTGGTTACCTTGTTTCCTTTGCAAGCAGGGTCAATTTACAGTTTTCCTTAGTGTGTCGAGGGGCTCAAGGAAGGGTCACTCATTTTTCCAATTTCTCGAAAGACGAACGTAGGTATCAAGTTATCTTGTTTGATTCAACCTTCGAAGTAGCTCTTTGTGGAGTCAGGTTCTTCGGCATCCCAAAGGTATTGCCTTTCCTACAAGTTGTGTTCAATCTCAAATTATACTTATCACAAGGAGTCTTGAGATTTTGGGGTGTGAATCTTCTTTACTGAATGAACTGATGCCAGCTGAACAGAATTTTGCAGCCTACTTATGGCTGGACGAACGTTCTGTCTGGATCAAGTTGGCTCGGGAGCTATGGAACGCCTTTGATAACGTAAGAAGCAGGAATGTGTAACTTCAAGTGTTGAAAATGAGGTTGTTAATGATGTTCCACCTCCTCCTCCTCCTGGTCAGACTCAGAAGAAGAAGAAGAAACAGACTTCTCTAACTGACTTGACCGACTGGTTTGATAAAAATATAGAGCTTTCCTTCTCATTGACTGCTTCAGCACATTCTTAGTTTGCTCCGCACTTTGGAAAAGGTTAATAAGCTATTATGGCATGAGAATAAAGATAGGTTTGATCAGCTTGGGGCAGAATCATCTATTTCCACGTCCATTTCCCATGCCTTTCAGCTGGATAGTTAGACTGCCTTATTTGTTTTAAATTTTGACAGGGTATGCAGGGCCTTTTGTGGGAAAATGAGAAGTAGCAAGATTTGGAAAAACAAGTGAAAAAGTTGAAGACTCAGAGGGTTGATCTACGGACCGAAGTTAAGGGGCTGAAGATTTGCAAGACGGAATTTGAGAAGCTTAATGGAGAACTTCAGACCTAGTTGAATGATAGGGAGAAGAATGCATGTTGTTTACAATCTACTTTGGCTACCCTTCACTTTGTTCAAGCCAAGGTTGATATACTAGAGGGGCGTCTAATTGACAATGTCTTGGAGGCTGAGGTTCAATGTTGCTGTCAGATGGCTATTGACTATCACGATGGGGAGGTTGAGTCTTGAGATATAACTTAGTATATCGCTAATTATGAAGAGCTACATCGAATGAAGGCTGAGGAGGATGCCCAAGCTGACAATCTGGTTGCCTATTTCAGAGATATGACCATAGACGACCTTGGTCGGGATGACTGATGCCTGATCTTTGTTTAATTGATTATGACATTCTTGTAAGAACATTTTGTTAGATGACTGTATGAGCTCTTTATAAGTTTATGTATCTTTTATCTTTATTTACGTCAGTAGTATCTTATAAATATAGGATTAGGAAGAGTGATGTTGTTGTTGTTGTTGTTGTTGTTATTGTTATTTTTAGTTAATTTCTTTTCCTTTTTTTTTGTGTTGTTGTGAGTTATTGTGTCTTTTTAGTTTTTAAGAGTTGAAAGTGTGAAAACAATGAATTTATGCATGAATTATCCAAGAAAAAAAAGATGAAAAGAAAATTGGTTTTCTAAATGGTTTTGTTTATGCTGAAATTTCAGATTTTGCTATAGCATTTTCATCAGGATTCAAGTGGGGAATTTCAACATATGAAGAAGAGATACTTGGTATTTTATTAATTGAGCTGTCAAGGAGTGATGAGGTGGCAAAAATAAGAGGCAATGAGTTGCATATTGGAGCATTTTCTAGAAAAAAAAAGAGTGGGCCAAAAGTAGAGACAAATGGTATGGACCTTCTAATTAGGGAAATGATTATTACCCTAGAATCATAAAAAGAAAGTAGCCACCATTTTATAGAGAATCCTAGAGCTGCCATTGTACAGAGAGTAAGAAGAGAAATGAAGAAAAAGATGAAGAAGAAATTCCAAGCTTGAAGAAGAGAATCCAAGGAAGAAAAGGAAGAGGAGAAAGACATGATTATCGATTCATCATCTTTGGCTTGTTTTCTCATCTTTAATCTCATTTAAGTTTGTAATTTCTTTAGCTTTGTCAATTTAAATATCCATGGGTTGTTTTAATTTTGGGTTTGTGCTTTTGAATTTAGCCATGAACTAAATCTTTTGAGGCTTGAAATATTAATGAACTCTATGTCTTAGTGTTTAAATTTCTAGCACTTTATTTTAGCAAAAATACTCATTGTTCATTCAAGTGTGCTTAATGATGAATTCTTGTTGTTGTTTGGCCATCAATGACAAGAAGATTAGTTATATTTCTGTTGGAAAGTTTGAAAATAATGGACGAACTTGAATGACACAAGTAGATAATCTTGTTAGATTATGTTTTGTGAATAACATAAGAATGTGTTATTTGATTTGTGTAACAATTGTGAATTAAACCTTGAAATTGAATTCTTAAACTTGATTAGCATATGAATATGTTTAATTAGGTGAAAGAATTAATACCATAGGATTTGGAAAAGTTCTATGGTTTAATTTGAAATTTTTGTTAACTTTGGGAATTTTGCTTAGATTTTGCTGCAACAAACGTGACAGGTTACTTGACAGAGAGGAATTTAATAGTTCAAGCCCATTCAACCAAATTGATTTTCTCTTGATTTTGGATTGTCATCTTAGTTCATTTCAAGCATTTTCAATTTATTTTTCATCACTATTAAATTTTTTGGCAATTGATTTGTGCACAATTATTTTCTAATTCAATCCAGTGGAGACGATACTTAACTTATCATTATATTACTTGTTGACTATGTATACTTGCACATTATTGATCAAATTCATTGTTTTCACACTTTTAGCTCTTCAAAACTAAAAAGACACAATAATTCGCAACAACACAAAAAAAGGAAAATAAATGAACTAAAAATAACAACAAAAAGAAAATACCACTCTTCCTGATTCTATATTTATAAGCTTTAAAGTATAAAAAATAACTCTTTATTCAAGAGTTATCACATCCCCAAACTTATGCCATTGCTCATCCTCGAGTGATGGATCTAAAAAGACTCAAAAAGATAAAAGACAACAAAAATTGAAAAACAAAAGAAAAATTGAAAGACAACAAAAACAAGACACAATAAGATAAAAGCTAAACACCACAAAGACACACAAAAGAGAGGAAATGCTTACTTAGTTTTATGCTTAACAAGGGAAATTCTCTTCGAAATTTATTAAAAAGATGATGAATGATGATGATGATGATGATGATTATGCCTCTTGTAAATGCGTTCAACCAAATTCTCAAATGTTAATGATGATATCAAACTAAGAATCAAGTGTTTCTCCATAAAGTGTGCACATAACTTTTTCCAAACATTCTCAATTTTTCCCCAAAGCGAACTAAACTTTGAACCTAAAACTTAATAATTGTTTCCATAGGTTGACTTAATGATTTCCTCTCCACTAATGTAGACAAATTCTAAACCATAAATCAAAAGGACTTTATCAAGCTTGTAATGCAAGGCTTAGGTGAGGGTGGTTAAAATAAGTCATTTTAGGCCTAATTGACTTTAAAAGCACCTTAATTTTTTTAAGACCAAGTAAGAGCTCACAATCACTTTCCCAAAAGATTACCCCAAAAAAATCAATGTTAATCTTGCCATTATCATCTATTGCTAACATAGAAAGAAAGAAAGAAACAAAGAAAATGAGACATAATTTTTTTTATAAGATGCTACACCCCAAACTTGCTTTTAACTATATGTATATAATTTGCAAACTCTTTGTTTTTTTTTTCTATTTTTTTAACTTTTTGCTTTTTTTAGGGGTGCACTCTTTTCTTTAAACAAACACTTTTTTTTTTTTAATTATAAGCATATATATTTATATATATACATGGCAAGAAAACATTAAAACGAGACACCCCCCAAACTTAATAATCAACATTGTCCCCAATGTTGAAAACAAGAAAGGAAAATAGTATAAGCACTCACCAAAATACCACTCAACAAAGGTACGCTCCTCTCATCCTCCCTTATGGTGCAACACTCAACATATATCCAAGAAAAACCAAAGTGCTTAAAGGGTATGGTCAATGGAAGTGTATATAGCTATGCTAGCATGTGGTAAAGAAATAAATTGATTCAATTAAGCTCAAAGGGGTGACTAGGAATAAAAAGTATATAATGGTTGGCTCGAAAGGCTCAAACGGTCCAAAGATAGTAGAAATCATGTCCTTGATTAAGTGTTGTCTAGAATTTTGCCTCAAGGGAACCACTAAGCAATTCTAGAAACTTAAGCTCTCCAAAAAATCTAGCTAACTTTAAGGGTTCAGGAAATTATTGGTCAAACTATGCACACAAAATTGGGATCCACACGATCATCAAGATTTTTCCAACTCCACCAACACTTGAGAATTATTAGTCAATCACATAACAAGAGGCAAAATAATGGATTTTATTGATGTATCTTTTTAGATGGTTCATCATTGAGTCCCAAGTTAAGCACCAACTAAAGAAACACAAATCCTCTTAAGAAAATGACAACAAAATACAACTAAGACAAATTAGACAACTACACTAACAAAGACAAAGTACATCCTCAAAAGAATGACAAAACAACAACAATGCATGGACAAAATAGAAACAAGACAAAGACACCAACAATAAACAAGAACAACATAGTTGATAACAAAAACAATAAAGGAAAAAAAACAAGCTGAGAGAAGAAAACTCCCCCCGCCTATCCATCAGAATTGTCATTTGAAGAAGGGATAAGGTCGATTTTGAAGCGATGACCTTCATTTTGGAGTGGTGGTGGAGGTGATGGAGGGTGGAGGCCATGGTCAGGAAGTAAATGAGAGAGAAGCAGAAGAAGAGAGGGTATCGAGCAGCCTAGTTTTTCTTTGTTATTTTTTTTTTTATGAAAACTTAGTAGCCCCTTTGAGCCCACATCCCATTCTCAGAAACTTGTGAAGCCCTTTGACTTGTGTTACTCAATCCTGAAAATTTTGCAGCAGCAAAATTATATGAGTAAAAATTTTGCTGGAGCAAAACTGTACGAGTAAAATTTTCGCTGCAGTAAAATTATATGAGTAAAAGTTTTGCTCTAGCAAGCAGAACTCTCATTTTTTCGGAAATAGCACCCATTTTGCTCCCGTTTTGTTTCAGCAAAATTTTCGAAAAAGCATCAAACCCTCTAATTACTTCCCAAATACCATTTCCATCCTTTTTAACACCTGAATTATATCAACAAACAAAAAACTACTAAAAAACATTATAATAAAATGAAATTAAAATAACAAAAATTAAACTAAAATAACTGTATTTTTTTTTTAATTTTTTGTTTTTTTTCAAACATACAAATATTTAATAACTAAACTAAAACAAAGTTTAGAAACTTTGGTTCCCTCCCAAGAAGCGCTTGATTTAATAAGGATCATCGTCATATGTGTACTCTTCCATTACCATGAGCTCACTATATTGAGGTTCGAGTACTTGTTGCATGAGGGATGGTGGTGGATTTAGCCTTTCTTCACTACTTTTCTCAAACAATTTATCCACATCTTGGGTAGAGATATCATTCAACATTACTATTTTCTTTCCCTTTTCTTCATCACTTCAGATTGAAGAGGGCTCCATTTGATGCTCAAATTATTCCATTGGTAGCTCCATCTCCTTACAACTCCCTCATTTGACCTCATTTCTTTGTGCTTTCCCCCTTGAATTTTCCCAATCATTAAGCACATCACCATAGGGCCTATTATACAACTCATTGGCCAAATACCCAATTTTATTTTCCAAATTTCTCAAGAATGAAGCTTGGCTTTGAATCAAGACATTGTTTTTAGCCATAAACTCTATCAATAGTACCTCCAATGAACTTGATTGAGCCACTTGGTGAGGTTCCTCTTCTATGATTACTTCTTGAAAATCTTCCCAATTCTCCTCATTTTGTCCTTGAGTGCAAGTGTCAAAAGTTGGCTTTATATGGTTATAATTTCTCTCCCATCCTTGGTCGGTCCTTGAACAATTTAAATTCTACCATTCATTGTATTTCGCCATGTCTTCCAACATCCAATAGGCTTCATCCACGTATACATGGTAGAAATTGGTGGTACCATCTCCTCTTTCTACCCATTCTCTTGTTGTGACATTAAACCCATTGAGGAACATCTCTAATTGACACTTTTTGGACAAATCATGGTATGGGAACCTCATTAGCAAAACATTGTTTATCTACCATGCCTTGTATAAGGCTCCAAGTTGTGTTTACAAAATTCATGAGGATTTAACGATGAGACATCTCAAGTACCAAGCAAGAAAACAACAAACAAAATCGTAAAATAGAACAAGGAAAAATAAAAATGAACAAATGTAAAATACAAAACTAAATTGAAAAACAATTGATTTTAACACACAAAATTTCACAAAATTCAATCCATGACAACGACGCCAAAATCTTGTGATATGATTTGATCAATAATGTACAAGTGTACACAATCAACAAGTAATATAATGATAAGTTGAGTATCGTCTCCATAAGGATTGAATTAGTAAATAATTGTGCACAAATAAATTGCAAAGTAATTTAATAGTGATGAAAAATAAATTGAAAATGCTTGAAATAAACTAAGATGACAATCTAAAAGCAAGAGAAGTTCAATTTGGTGAAATGAGCTTGAACTATTAAATTCCTCTGTGTCAAGTAACTTGTCACGTTTGCTACAACAAAGTCTCAACAAAATTCCCAAAGTTAACAAAAATTCCAAATTAGCTCATAGAACTTTCCCAACTCATATGGTATTAATTCTTTCACCTAATTAAACATATTCCTATGCCAATCAATTTTAAGAATTCAATTTCAAGCTTTAATTCACAATTGTTACACAAGGAAAATAACACATTCCTATGCTATTCATAAAACATAATCTAACAAGATTATCTACTTGTGTCATTCAGGATCATTCAGTACATTCAAACTTCCCAGCATAAATATAACTAATCATCTTGCCATTGATGGCCAAACAACAAAAAGAATTCATCATTAAGCACACTCAAATGAATGAGTATTTTTGCTTAAATAAAGTGCTAGAAATTAAACACTAAGACATAGGGTTCATTAATACTTCAAGCCTCAAAAGATTTAGCTCATGGCTAAATTCAAGAGCACAAATCCAAAATAAAAAAAGCCCATGCGTATTTAAATAGAAAAAGATAAAGAAATTACAAACTTAAATGAGATTAAAGATGAGAAAACAAGTTAAAGATATGAATCAATAATCTTGTCTTCCTCCTCTTCCTTTTCTTCCTTGGATTCTCTAATTCAATCTTGGAATTTCTTCTTCTTCTTCTTCTACTTCTTCTTCTTCTTACTCCCTCTATAATGGAAGCTCTAGGATTCTCTATAAAATGGTGATTGTTTTCTTTTTATTATTCTAGGGTAATAATCATTTCCCTAATCAGAAGGCCCACATCATTTGTCTCTATTTTTGGCCCACTCATTTTTCTTTTTTCTTTTCTAGAAAATGCTCCAAAATGCAGCTCATTGCCTCTGAATTTTTCAACCTCATCACTCCTTGACAACTCAATTAATGAAATACCAAGTGTCTCTTCTTCATATGTTGAAATTTCCCACTTGAACCCTGATGAAAATGCTCCAGCAAAATTTCCTTTGCATAGCAAAATCTGAAATTTCAGCACAAACAAAACAATTTAGAAACCAATTTTCTTTTCATCTTTTTTCTTGGATAATTCATGCATAAATTCATTGTTTCCACACTTTCAACTATTAAAAACTAAAAAGACACAATAACTCACAACAACACAAAAAAAGGAAAAGAAATTAACTAAAAATAACAACAAAAACATCACTCTTCCTAATTCTATATTTATAAGTTTAAAAGTATAAAAAAAATAACTCTTTATTCAAGAGTTATCATCTGACTTGTCTGAATTTGGTATGTTCAGCTGAAAGTCTTGATGCTTTATGTAAGCCTTTTGTATTTCAATTTAAGACAATCTAGAATTAATGTATGTTTTATTTAGATGACTAATTGTGTTATCTCACTTTTTGTTTTTTGTATTGTCCCGATGGCTGTTTGGTTTTTCTGAATGGCCGATTGACTTAGCTCATCCTTTGATTTTGTCTTATTGGGTCTGACTGACTAGTTTGTCTGGTGATTTATCCTATCTTTGTCCTTCAGTCTATGTGTAATGTACTTGTTATTTTAGACTTATACTTAGATTTTTTTTTATGTTAACTCATGGTATGTTTTTATCCTTAGATGAATTCATGGTCAAGCTAGTTTGTCCTCTTGACTGACTTCCTGGATGGCCGGAATATTCATAAAAAGAATTGCATGTAATTGGGACTACACTTCGTAAAGCTGCCTACATACTCTTTCCAGGAATCAAGACCAAATGTAGTTCTGACACTTCCTGCATGATAGTGTCAGTATGTAGCTTGAATGAAGATATCGTGACATCATTGATGAAAGTATATGAAAGAAGACTAGGCAGAGTTAAAAAATGATATTGTTTTAAGTGGACAACATTCCAGCTGTTGTTGATATCACGTCCCTCTTGAGTTTGTAGCTTGTAAGCTCCATGTCCGACTACCTTAGTTGTTAGGTAGAGACCTTCCCATGTTGGGGCAAGCTTAACTGCTCTTTCTTTTGCTTCCTTAATGCTTTGGAACACTCTTCGTAATACCCAGCCTCCTACTTTGAATGTTCGAGTGTAGATATTCTTGTTGTAATGTATGGCTATACTTTGTTGGTGGGCTGAGACTCTTAAGAGTGTTTTTTCCCTTTTTCATCGATGGTGTCGAGTTCATGACACATGTTCTCCCACTTTTCTTTGTCTATCGTCACTTCATGTCTAGTTGTCGGAACTTCACCCTTGGTAGGGATGACTGCCTCCATCCCGTAGACTAGTGAGAATGGTGTTTCTTCTGTTGAAGTCCCGGCTGTGGTTCGGTAGGACCATAGGACTCCTGGAAACTCGTAAGCCCATCTTCCTTTAGCCTTCTCAAGGTGTTTCTTGATGGTTTTCATGATTGTCTTATTGGATGACTCTGCTTGTTTGTTTGCTTGGGGATACCTTGGTGTTGAGAAGCTAAGTTTGATGTTCCAAAATTTGCAGAAGTCTTGAAAGTCAAAGCTGATGAATTGAGACCCATTGTCTGTTACAATCTCCTTGGGTACTCCGTATCTTTATATTACATTCTTCCATGTAATATTCTTGACTTCTCGATCTCTTACATGGTGGAATGCTTCTGCTTCAATCCACTTCCTGAAGTAATCTGTCACAGTTACCATGTAGACCTTCTGTCCTAGTGTGGTTGAGAGCTTGCTAACTATGTCCATGGAGAAGTGATGGATATCAGACATTCTAGAGGTTGATGAGATACTTGAGCAAACCTCTGACACTTATCACGTATTGTGTATGCAGAAGAGTCGACTCTCATGGTTGGCCAATAATATCCTTGTTTCAAGCCTCAGTGTGCTAAGCTTCATCCTCCAGAGTGGATGATGCACTCTCCTTCATGTAACTCAGCCAATATGTACTTTGCTTATGCAGGGTTAATGCATCTCAAATATGGACCAGAAAATGATCATATATAAAATATAAAATGTACCATGTACGACAGTGAAGTGAGCTGATTGAGCCTTGATTTTACGTGCCTCGTTCTTGTCCACAGCTAGTGTGTCTTGTTCCAGGTACTCTAATATAGGAGTCATCAATGTCCAGTCAGTGCAGATGTCACCAACTTGCTCTTCTTCTCTCTTCCAGACAGCTGGCCACTAGAGATAGACTACTGGTATTGTCTTGGGGCTGGTTGTCTATATGGAGGATCCCAGGTTGGTAAGTGTGTCTACATGGATGTTCTCCCCTCTCAAAACTTGGTTGATTGTGAACTCATCAAAGCCTGATTGTAACTCCTTGGTCTTGCTGATGTAGGCTATCATCTTATTATCCCGGGCCTGGTAGCTGCCAACATTTGATTGACTACCAATTGTGAATCGCTGAAGACATTAAGCTGTTTGATTCCCATTTCCTTGGCTACTTCGAGTCCTCCTATCATTGCTTCATACAATGCTTCGTTATTGGTTGACTTGAACCCACATCTGACCGCTTGCTCTATTATGTCGCCTTGAGGTAAGGTTAGGACAAGTCCAATTCCACTTTTTCTTGTGTTGCTTGAGCTATCTACATATAATTTCTAGATGTCAGTTGGTTGTCCCTTGATCAGGCAGTATAACTCCCTTTCTGTCTGCATTTGCATATTAAGTTTAAAGTCCTCAACAAAATCAGCCAACACCTGAGATTTTAGGGAGGTTCGTGGCCTGTATGTCATGTCATACTCACTGAGCTCCACTGCCCACTTAGTTAGTCTGTTTGATAGTTCTAGCTTGTGTAGGATGGTCTTAAGTGGGATGGTGGTCAAAACCACTATTAGATGACACTGGAAGTACGGGCGTAGCTTCTTTGCTGCGTGGATGAGCACCAATGCGAGCTTTTCTAGATGATTGTAACGTGTCTTTGCATCCAATAGGGATTTGCTTACATAATAGACTGGGTACGATCTACCTTCGTCCTCCCGAATTAGGATCAAACTAACTGCTGTCTCGGATACGACCAGGCAGACAAATAGTGTATCATTGTCGTTTGGCTTTGACATCAAAGGTGGGCTGGTCAGGTAGTGTTTGAGTTTAGCCAAAACTTCCTCGCACTCTGTTGTCCACTCGAATGTTTCTTACTTCCTCAACGTGTTGAAGAAAGGATGGCATCATTCATATGACTTTGAGATGAACCGACTGAGCACAATGATACGTCCAGTTAACTTCTGCACCTCCTTAATGTATGTTGGAGAGGGCATTCTTCGGATCAAATCTATTTTTGTTGGGTTTGCTTCAATTATTCTTTGAGTAACCAGGTAGCCAAGGGATTCTGCAGTTACACCAAAAGAGCATTTATTTGCATTCAATTTCATGTTATATTTTCTAAGAATATCCAATGACTGTTTTAAATGACTGATGTGGTCCTCTGCAATAAGGGATTTGATGAGCACGTCATCAATGTATACTTCCATAGTCTTCCCCAACGAGTCATCAAACATCTTGTTCAGTAAACGTTGGTAAGTCGCCCCGACATTCCTCAATTCGAATGACATGACCTTGTAGCAGAATATGCCCAGGTTGGTCTTGGTCGTCCAGGTGGATTAGGATCTGGTTGTGTCTTCAGTACGCGTCCATGAAGCTTAGGAGCTCATGACTAGTTGTGGCGTCTACTAGCATGTCTATGTGTGGAAATGGGAATGAATCCTTCGAGCACGACTTGTTGAGGTTTATAAAATCGATGCACACTCGCCACTTGCAATTCTTCATTTTTCCAATTACCACGTTGGCTAGCCATTGAGGATAGTGCACCTCCCTTACGAATTCATTCTCAATGAACTTTTGGACTTCCTCGTTGATTGCCTTGTTCCTTTGAGGGGCGAAATTTCTTCTCTTTTGTTTCCTTGGTGGGTAGTCTGGATCATCCTGCATTTTATGAAAAATAATCTCGGGGTCAATTCTAGTCATGTTCCCATGGGACCAAGCAAACTAGTCATAATTATCATAAAGGAATTTGATAATCTTTGTTCTGATGTTGGGGTCTAGTCTCGATTCGATTTGGAATTTGTGGTCTGGGAAGTCTGGATGGATTTGTACTTTGTCTAACTTCTCCATGTCTGGCTGGTCAGGCTATGAGTTAGTCGATTCATCTTACTAGTTGTTATGATTGGCCAGGTTTGGACTTCATGGTAGTCTGGTAGCATGCCCTTGAATCTTTCGGCTGCCTTCTGATTTCCTTCACTCCCCACTTGGTCAGGAACCTTAACACTTAGTGGTAAGTTGAAGGAACAACCTCTATTTCATGTATCCAAGGGTCAACCCAGCATGATGTTGTAAGCAAATGGAGAGTCTACCACCAGGAACCTTGTGCACAAGTTGACTCCTTCAGGATAGACATGTAGCTCGATCTCCCCCACTGTGTTCTTTTGTTCTTTGTTGAAGCCGATGAGGACAGTAGTGTTTTTTACGAACTTGGATTCTTCTATCCCCATCTCCTTGGGAGAACTTAAAACAAAACATTAGCTGAACTGCCATTATCAATGAGTATACGTTTAGCTAAACAATTGGAAATATAAAGTGCAATAACAAGAGCATCATGATGTGGATTAATAAGTCTAGTTGACTTTGATGTTGAAAAGTTGATGGTTTGAGGCAGCGTGATGGTTGTTGTCTTTTCTGACTCGCTGGCCTCCCCTTTGGTCCAGTTCATCTGTCTGGTATGTCTCTTTGCTGCAAAATGGGTGACTCCGCTTACCTCAGAGCCACATGTTATCACGTTGACAATGCGTTCATGAGTGGGTGTCCATGGTGGAGTCAGCTCTATTTGATTGTCAGGTCTGTCACTTCATTGGACTGTTCTTTTGCCTTTGTCTGTGAGGAGGTCAGTTAGGTGTCCTTGCTCCAACAAGTTCGACACTTCGAGTGACCATGGTCTGCATGGAACTGACACCACTTGGATCTGTCCCTCTGGTTACCTGCCACTTTACTTTGTCCACGAGTCCCCTAAGTGTCACCACAGTTGCTGCTGGTGATATTGAGAGATTGTACTTTGGTATTTTAGGTCCATCTCAGGGGCATGTATCAGATGATTGGTTGTATTCCCTTCATCTATTCTCGGGTCTACTAGGAGATAGGTATGGTTCACACCATCTGTCATTCGATCGTCTGTCTACCTTGGAGTCTCTTCAAGGGTCTTTGTGTGGGAAGGATTGATAGTAATTGACTTCATCTTCCTCCCACTTGATATGTGCCCAAGCTCTGGCCATGACGTCCTCCATTGTCTTGCATGGGTATTTGGTCAGTTCCTTATAGAGATGTGAGTCAAGTCGGAGACCTTTGCAGAAGGCTGTGATGGTGGTATTCTGATTGCAGTTGGTAATGGACACTTTTTCCTTGTTGAAGCGTCCAACGTAATCCCGCAATGAATCTCCTCGCCGTTGGAAAATTACATACAAGTTTTCAGAGATCTTCTTTAGCTTCATGCAACTAGAAAATTTCTCAACAAAAGTATATGTCAATTGTGCAAAAGTAGAGATAGAATTATTAGGTAAATTAGTGTAAAACTGAAAAGCTAGTCCTATCATACTTGAACCAACCCCTTGCACATACATGCTTCCCTCATGTTGTGTGGAATGGCCACGGTGAACATCCTTTGTCCATATTGGGCGATGAGATCATTTGGGTCTAACGTTAAGTCAAACATCTTTGTGCGCGGGAAGTTGAATTTCTTTGGCATCTCCACCAAGGCAATGTCATCTACAAATAGAGAGTTAGCATAACAACTTGCTGCACTCTTCTTGATTGGAGTTGGCATCCTAGGAATTCACTGGATGACCGACTCCATTTTGGCCAACTTACGAGCCAACTTAGGATCTTGGATTAAGAATGAACTTATTGTTGCCTGTCGGGCTGCTCGCTCGTTAGTGGTTGATTTTTTTCGGGTATTGTCTGATAGACTCCAAGGGCTGTTTGGCTGATTCCAACTGTAGGGGTTTCTTGGCCGGCTCCAGGTACTGTCTAGCCGACACCGGCTCCAAGGACTGTTTGGCTGACTCCAGGGATGTGAGAGAGATACCCAAGGTTTAACCCTAGTGCGACTTTTCGCACCCAGTCCCATCAGCGAGCCGCCATCTATGAGTCGCACCTCCTCCATGTGGGCGTAGGCGTAACTCCAAGCACTTGAGATGCAAAATCCACAAATCTCTGAGACCCTTGTACATCCAGTCCACGTCCACCAAGTGCGGTTCCACCACAAAGCTCGACTCGAGGCGTGCAACTCCCCAATCCCAGGCGACCTGAACCCCAACATCGCACCTAGGTGCACAATTTCAAACTCAGGCGTGGGAGCCCAGAATCCGAGTTACACAACTCCAATGTAGCATCCCAAATTTGCTAATAAGGCTTAGGGCCTCGATTAGCATGCCTGGAGGGCAATAACTGATTTGTTATGTTAATATGTGAATTTTATGAGTATGTGATTAGAAATGCATGTTTAGGTGAATTAAATATTCATGTGGGCCCCAATTGCTTGTTAGGGGCATATTTGTAATTTTAGCTCGCTAAGGGCCATAAATGCAATATTTGTGTATATTGTGAATGATACCACGTGTGAGTGGTGATATATTTGTGATGCATGATCCGAGACAGTCCTTGGGAGCGGTTTAGCCGGAAAGTCACAACGGGGTCAAATACCCGACTCGGGAGGAGCCTAAGGGTATCTTGGGTATATAATATGTGTTTGGAATTTATGGAGTAATAGGTAGTAATTTAGTAATGATTTGGACATGTTGGGATTAAATGGGGAATTATAGGAATACTTGGGGACTTAACGGGATTTGGTAAATGACTAAATTGCCCTTGGGTTATTTAAGGGTTGAGGATAAGTTTAAGGAGCAGTTTGGTCATTTGGCTGGGGTATTACTTAGCTTAGAGAAGCCTTGGGAAATCACTGGAACAAAACAGAAGACTCCCTCTTCATCTATCGGTTTCCTCCTCTCTCTTTGGATGCTTGAACGCTGAGAAAATTCTAAAGGATTTGAGCTAAGAATTTAGAAATTCAAGGCTAGAACTTGGGGGGCTAGAAGCTTGGTACTCAGGAGATTAGTTAAGAGGCTTAGTTAAACTCAAGGTATTCAACGAGGCTCGGGATAGAGGACTGCGCTCAGGATTTTGGTGCTCAGAAAGCTTGGGACACAGGTAAGAAAACGGTTGTACCCGTAGAGCAGGGCGTGGCCCTATAGTTTGTATTGCAGGGCACGATCCTATGTGATTGAATTGTAGGGCATAGCCCCATTGTTTATGTTTTGTATTTGTTTAAGTATTTGTTGATTATATGCTATGTATTCCATATTTGTAAATGAACGGCGAAGGCTGAGAACGACAGGATGCCGGGTACGGCAAGGGGCCGAGAACGGCATTAAGCACGTGGAGTGCAAGGCTGAGTACAGCAAGGGGTCGGGAGCGGCGTTGAGCATGCAGAGTGCAAGCCGTTAGGGTGAGACCTTTCTCGGATGCTTGAGTCATCCTCACGGTGTAGACTGCGAACCCAGGGCCTGGTAAAGTGCTTGGGATGACATGGCCGCTATGTGTTTAGCATGTTGGCTGTTTTATTATATGCTGATTGATAAATATGCATATGTTGATTGTTTATGTTGATTTTTCTTGTTGGGCTTCAGTTCACTGGTGCTCTATGGTGTAGGTAAGGGTAAAGGAAAGGTCGACCAACCATGAGTACGAAGAGCATGAAGTGACATGTACATGTTCGGCCTGCCTGGCTGTCACGGCCAAAGGTATTTTTGGGATATGTGATGTAGTAACCTGAATTTTGTCGCTTAGGCGACCTTAAATGTATTTTGAGTTGTAAATATTTTCTAAACAATATTTTGGGATCCCAATTGTATAATTTTCTGAGGTTTCAATGAATATCAAATATTTTATAGTTAATGGCTGGAAACGGGTTTTATCTCAGTTTAGCGACACTTTTAACCTAAAACCTCGATTAGTGAGTGATTAACACATTTTAAACTCACTTAGTAATGACTCTAAGGAAGTAGGGTGTTACAACTTGGTATCAGAGCGAGCCAAGGTTTATGGTTCCTGGAGATTGACCGAACATGTATGCTCGGATCCAGTGACAAGCTCGACTTGGGGTTGGTTGGTAATGATTGAATTTTATGCTTGATTGAGTGTTTAACTACCCTGTTTGCCTGATTATGTTAAGTAGAGCTTGATAAATGTGTTGACATATGCATGATGCTAAGGCATGGCCCCCTTGATTGTTGTATGTTATTTGTGTTTTGTGGATTTTTGTATATGATTGGTTGTTATGAATTGGGAGGTAGTTTTGGATGTTGTTGTCTTGCCTAATGAGTGGCGTCATTGATTGCAGGAATATTTTTGAGATGCCTCAGCGATCAATCAGACTCCGCGGCAATAGGGCCGAGGATGACAACCAGGGTCAGGACCCTCCACTTGCCCCACAGAATTGACAGTTAAGGCAACGGGCCCCTCCTCAGGGCATTGGGTTGCAGGTTCAACAGGCTGTGGCGCCAGTGCCAGTTCAGCCTATTATGGAGAATAGGTGGGAACCTTTGTATGAGAGGTTCAGGAAGCAGCATCCTCCCACCTTCGAAGGTGGACCAGACCCACTGCGGGCAGAGCAGTGGATGAACATGATTTCGTCCATCCTGGATTTCATGAGGGTGGAAGGGAATGAGTGGGTAGCTTGTGCCAGTTTCATGTTTAGAGAGGATGCCCGCATCTGGTGGGATGTGGTGACTCAAAGAAAAATGTTGCAGTTATGACCTGGGAAAAGTTCATAAACATTTTCAATGAGAAGTATTAAAGTGTTGCAGTCTGAGCTGCGAAGGTTGACAAGTTTACCAACCTGACTCAGAACCATATGACAGTTTCTGAGTATGCCTTGAGATTTGACCGGTTGGTGAAGTTCGCGCCAGATTTGGTACCGACTGATATGACACGAAGGGATAGGTTTGTGCGGGGATTGAATGTCATGATCGCCCGTGATGTAAAGATAACCTTGGATCCGGGGACTACTACTTATGCTCAGGTAGTGGACTAGGCCCTTATTATTGAGGGGGCCGAGGATCAAATATGGAGAGAGAGCGCTGCTAGGCGCAATGCTAGGGGGACAGGGCCTCATTTTTTCGAATCTAGTCGGGGTAGTGACCCAAGTGAGCAGAAGAGAAAGGCCCCAGACTCTTTCGTTCCTCCTAGCTTGGATATGAGGGCACGGGGTGCTTTCAGTGGTCGTCAGGGCGGGGGTGACAACTGGAGGAGTTTCCCAGTGTGTCCTCGGTGCAGATAATGACATTAGGGAGAGTGCAGGATTAGGGCCTGCTTTATTTGTGGGAGTATCAACCATTTGAAGAAGGACTACCCATAAGCTAGGAAAGAGGAGCTGAAGCAAAGCGACAATCTCGCTCATGCCAGAGTATTCACCTTGACCTAGACTAAGGATGAGGCTGAGGCTAGCCCCTCGGTCGTGACAGGTCAGATTTCTAGCACTGGTTCTTCTTTTACTGCATTGATTGATTCAGGAGCCACTCATTTATTTGTGTCTGCTAGGGTGATAGATCAGCTATGTAGACCTAGTGATTTGTATGCTAGGGGATTTCAGACTTTGTTGCCAACTAGGGAACTGGTTGTCTCTAGGAGATGGGTTTAAGCATTACAGTAGAGATAGACAGTAGAGAGTTGTCTGTTGATGTGATTGAGTTGGCGATGGATGACTCGATATGATCCTAGGGATGGATTGGTTATCGAAGTACGGGGCGATGATTGCCTGCAAGCGCAGGATGGTGACTTTTGAACTAAAAGAGGATGTACCCTTTGTATCTGTAGGGACAGTTAGTGGACTGCGAGTACCTGTGATTTTGGCACTTAAGGCTAGAGACCTGATGGAGGAAGGTTGCATAGGATTCTTAGCTAACATTGTGGATACATCTAGAGATGTGGCGGTTGGGCCGAGTGAGACCAGATTGGTATGTGAGTTTCCAGATTTGTTTATTGCAGACTTGCCAGTGTTGCCACCACAACGGGAGATTGAGTTCGTTATAGAGTTGGCGCCAGGGGCGGAGCCAGTATCTAGGACACCTTATAGAATGGCTCTGGAAGAATTGAAGGAACTAAAGATTAAGTTGCAGGAGTTACTGGATTTGGGGTTCATCAGACCGAGTTTCTCGCCATGGGGTGCTTCAGTGTTGTTCTTCAAGAAGAAGGATGGATCTTTAAGGATGTGTATTGACTATAGGGATCTGAATAAGTTGACCATTAAGAACAAGTACCCATTACCTAGGATCGATGACTTGTTTGACTAGCTACAGGGGAAGACAGTGTTCTCTAAGATTGACCTTCGGTCAGGCTACCACCAGTTAAGGATTAAAGAGGAGGACATACCAAAGACCGCTTTCTGCACGAGATATGGGCACTATGAATTCCTGGTTATGTCCTTTGGATTAACCAACGCCCCAGCAGCTTTTATGGATTTCATGAATATGGTCTTTAAAGATTATTTGG
Organism: Humulus lupulus; assembly: GCF_963169125.1. Lineage (NCBI taxonomy): Eukaryota > Viridiplantae > Streptophyta > Magnoliopsida > Rosales > Cannabaceae > Humulus > Humulus lupulus. The sequence goes on from NC_084793.1 coordinate 219,691,399, forward strand.
ACAAGTTTGTGATCGTATTCATTGATGACATACTGGTGTACTCTCTATCAGAGATAGAGCATGAGCAACATTTACGCCTGGTATTACAGGAGCTGAGAGAGCATAGGTTATATGCTAAGTTCAGCAAGTTCGAGTTTTGGCTACTTCAAGTCACATTTCTAGGCCATATTGTCAGTAAGGAGGGGATTCTGAGCAAGATTGAGGCAGTGAGAGATTGGCCTAGACCGAGCAGTGTACCAGAAGTTAGGAGATTTTTGGGATTGGCAGGGTACTACCAGCGATTCGTTGAGGGGTTTCCAGGATAACCACACCGTTGAATGAATTGAAGCGAAATAATTCTAAGTATGTGTGGATAGACAGGTGTGAGAACAATTTGAAGGAATTGAAGCGGCGACTAATCACCGCTCTAGTATTGAGTTTGCCGTTAGACAATGAGAAGTTTGTGGTTTATTGTGATGCTTCTAGATAGGGTTTGGGATGTGTACTGGTGCAAGCCGGAAAGGTGATAGCCTACGCATCGAGACAGTTGAAGGAGTATGAGCAGCGATATCCCACGCATGATCTAGAGTTGGCAGTGGTGGTATTTGCACTTAAGGTTTGGAGACATTATTTGTATGGTGAGAAGTGCGAAATATACACCGACCATAAAAGCTTGAAGTACTTCTTTACCCAAAAGGATCTAAATATGCGCCAGAGACGTTGACTGAAGTTGGTAAAGGATTAGGATTGTGATATTCTGTACCATCCTAGGAAGGCCAATGTAGTGGTCGATGCACTGAGTCGGAAGGGCCCAGGACAGTTGTTAAGTTCAAGGCATATATTTGATAAGTTAGTTGAGGAGATGACTAGAGCGGGTATAGAGTTGGTTGTTGGTCGGTTAGCCAACATCACTCTTCAGCCTACGCTCCTTGAGAGGATCAAGGAGGCGGGCAGGGGAAGGATCCCTAGTTGAGAGGACACAAAGAGAGCGTCTTAGAAAGAGCGGCTAGAGACTTCTCTATTTTAGAGATGGGATCGCTGAAGTACAAGGGTTGGATTTGCGTTCCATTGGATTCTGATATCCGGCGAGAGATCTTGGAATAATCTTATACCACTCCCTATTCTTTGCATCTGGGTACGACGAAGATGTACCAAGATTTGAGAACCTTGTATTGGTGGTCGGAAATGAAGATGGATGTGGTGGATTATGTGGCAAAGTGTTTAACTCGTCAGCAGGTAAAGGCTGAACATTAGATGCCAGCAAGGTTGTTGCAGCCTCTAGGGATTCCAGAGTGGAAATTGGAGGATATCACCATGGACTTCGTGGTTGGATTGCCGAAGACCATGGGACAACATGATTCAGTGTGGGTGATTGTGGATAGGTATACCAAGTCCACCCACTTTTTGTCTGTGAGGATGACTTATACTATGGAGCAGTATGCTGAGTTGTATGTGAAGGAATTGTACTATTTCATGGGGCTCTGAGGTTGATAGTATCCGACAGTGACCCCACTTTCACCTCTAAGTTTTGGGAGAGCCTATAGAAGGCTATGGGCATGAAGTTGCAGTTTAGTACCACCTATCATCCTCAGACAGATGGACAATCTAAGAGGATGATTCAGATACTGGAGGATATGTTACGAGCCTGTGTACTGGATTTTGGGGGATCTTGGAGTAAGCATCTCCCTCGGATTGATTTTTTGTATAACAACAATTATCAGGCGACTATCGGAGTGGCTTCGTATGAGATGTTATATGGGAGGAAGTGCAGATCACCTATCCATTGGGATGAGACGGATGAGAGAAGGTATCTTGGTCCAGAGGTTGTTCAGAGGAATAATGAGGCGATTGAAAAAGATTAGAGCTCGAATGCTCGCCTCCCAGAGTCACCAGAAGAGTTACTCAGACTTGAGGCGCATGAATGTAGAGTTTCAAGTCGATGATCATGTATTCCTCAGAGTTTCTCCCTTGAGAGGAGTGAAACGGTTTGGTTTTCGGGGCAAGCTGAGCCCTAGATTTATTGGCCCCTTTGAGATTTTGGAGCGGGTTGGAGAGGTAGCTTACAGATTGGCGATGCCTCCAGCTCTATCAGGGGTTCATGATGTATTTCATGTGTCCATGCTCCAGAAGTATGTATCAGATTCTATGCATATACTAAGTTATGCGAACTTAGAGCTGGACCAGGATTTTTCATATGAGGAGAGGTCGGTTCAGATTCTCGATCAGAAGGATAAAGTCTTGCGGAGCAAGACCATCGCCTTAGTGAAAGTGCTGTTGAGGAACAATAAAGTGGAGGCGGCGACTTGCGAACTTGAGATAGATATGCGGGACCGGTATCCCGAGTTATTTAGGTAATTTTGAGAACAAAATTTCTTTTAGGAGGTAATAGTTGTAGCATCCCAAATTTGCTAATAAGGCTTAGGGCCTTGAGTAGCATGCTTGGAGGGCAATAACTGATTTGTTATGTTAATATGTGAATTTTATGAGTATGTGATTAGAAGTGCACGTTTAGGTGAAGTAAATATGCATGTGGGCCCCATTTGCTTGTTAGGGGCATATTTGTAATTGAGGGCCATAAATGCAATATTTGTGTGTATTGTGAATGATACCACGTGTGAGTGGTGATATATTTGTGATGCATGATCCGAGACAGTCCTTGGGATCGGTTTAGCCGGAAAGTCACAACGAGGTCAAATACCCGGCTCGTGAGGAGCCTAGGGGTATCTTGGGTATATAATATGTGTTCAGAATTTATGGAGTAACGGGTGGTAATTTAGTAATGATTTGGACATGTTGGGATTAAATGGGGATTTATAGGAATACTTGGGGACTTAACAGGGTTTGGTAAATGACTAAATTGCCCTTGGATTACTTAAGGGTTGTGGATAAGTTTAAGGGGCAGTTTGGTCATTTGGTCATTTGGCTTGTGTATTACTTAGCTTAGAGAAGCCTTGGGAAATCATTGGAACAAAACAGAAGACTCCCTCTTCATCTATCGGTTTTCTCCTCTCTCTTTGGATGCTTGATGGCTGAGAAAATTCTAAAGGATTTGAGCTAGGAATTTAGAAATTCAAGGTTGGAACTTGGGGGGCTAGAAGCTTGGAACTTAGGAGATTAGTTTAGAGGCTTAGTTAAGCTCATGGTATTCAGCGAGGATCGGGATAGAGGATTGCACTCAGGATTTTGCTGCTCAGAAAGCTTGGGACACAGGTAAGAAAACTATTGTACCCGTGAGTAGGGCGTGGACCTATAGTTTGTATTGCAGGGCACGACCCTATGTGATTGAATTGCAGGGCATAGCCCTATTTTTTATGTTTTGTATTTGTTTAAGTATTTGTTGATTATATGCTATGTATTCCATATCTGTAAATGAACAGCGAAGGCCGAGAATGGTAGGAAGCCGGGTACGGAAAGGGGTCGAGAATGACATTAAGCACATGGAGTGTAAGGCCGAGTACAGAAAGGGGCTGGGAGCGGCGTTGAGCACGCAGAGTGTAAGCCGTTAGGGTGAGACCCTTCTTGGATGCTTGAGTCATCCTCACAGTGTAGACCGTGAACCCAAGGCCTGGTACAATGCTTGGGACGGCATGGCCACTATGTGTTTAGCCTGTTGGTTGTTTTGTTATATGTGTTTAGCTTGGGACGACATGGCTGCTGTGTGTTTAGCTATTGTTTATGTTGAGTTTTCTTGCTGGGCTTTGGCTCACGGGTGCTCTATGGTGCAGGTAAGGGCAAAGGAAAGGTCGACCAACCATGAGTATGAAGAGCGTGAAGCGACGTGTACATGTTCGGCCTGCCTGGCTGCCACGGCCAGGGTATTTTTGGGATATGTGATGTAGTAACCTAAATTTTGTCGCTTAGGTGACCTTAAATGTATTTTGAGTTGTAAATATTTTCTAAATAGTATTTTGGGATCCCAACTGTAAAAGTTTTTGAGGTTTCAATGAATATCAAATATTTTATATTTAATAACTGGAAACAGGTTTTATCTCAGTTTAGCGACACTTTTAATGTAAAGCCTTGATTAGTGAGTGGTTAGAACATTTTAAACTCACTTAGTAACGACTCTAAGGAAGTAGGGCATTACTTCTAAGAGCCCACTATGCGATTCCAGCAGTGCCTAGCCGGCCCATCTGCGTAACCCTAGTTGCGTGTCCCTTGAGCAACAACCTGCATATTCACACAACATTGAATGAGCATTTCTGAACTCCACTCTCCACTCTCCATTTTGATTTTGTTTATTTCTGCTTCTTTCATTCTTTATTTTAGGTGAAGTTCTTTCTTACTGGTAGATTATGTTTTGTGTTATACTTTGGTCTCAATTGGTGATATTGTGTTTTGTGTGCTCTGTGTTGCGATTAGTCACTTGTTGTTTCTTTGGTGATTTTGTGCAGTGAGCATAAAAAATTTGAGTCTTTTGCTTTGTTTCTAGTCAGGAACTTTGTTGATGTAGTTGTCTAGTTTGTTTTAGTTATATTTCGTTGTCATTTCCTTGAGAGGAAAATTATTTTCTTTAGTGGTGCTTAACTAGGGAGATCGATAATGCTATTGCAAAATCTAAAAAAAAATTATAATAATTTTAATATAAACTCGAATGTCATTCTTGTTTAAGTTATCAACCATATTCTTTGGGTGTTGTAACGACCCAAAAATCGCTAATAAGGCTTAAGGGCCTTGATTAGTGTGCTGGGAGGGCATAAATGGGATTAGAGTGAATATTATTGACTTGAATGTGTGAATATGTGATTGATGATGATTATATGATAATTAATGATATTATGTGATAATATGAAATATTTATGTGATATATGTTAATAAACAAGTTTTAGACTCATTTATCTATGTGTTTTTCAGGTAAAGTATTAGGTGTTTGTTTTGTTTTGTTCTATTTTACGTTTGTTTTTGTATGTTTTCAGGTGTCAAAGGACTTAGGTGACTTAGGTGTGGAAACATGGTGGAAACATAGACAAAATGACAAAAAATTGGTGGAAAACGTGTTTCGGAGCACTTCCTGCGACCGCAGGAAGTGTGTCTTGCGGCCGCAGCTCCAGAGAAGTTTTTGCATTTCTAGAGCATTCCTGCGACTGCAGGAATGACATCCTGCAATCGCAGGATGTGTCTAGAAATGAGAAAAACGCAGATTTTTTAATTAAGGACTTTTTAGTCATTTCAAGCTTAATGAAACACTAATTAGGTTAAATGACGATTAAGGAGAACGATGGAGGCAACTTTGGGAGTTCTGAACAGAGGGAGACGACGGCTGAGAGTGGAGAACACCATTGGTGGACCCATTCTTGAGTTTTCATCATCTATCTTTAATATTTTCATGTTTGTAATTGAATTCTATGATTGCTAGAATGAATATTATGGGCTAATTTCTCCTTTAGGGCTATTATGTGAATCTTTTGGAAACCCTTTTTATGGATTAATGCAGAATTCATGTTCTTCTTCACCTCTTTCAATTCCTTACAATCTGTGTTACTTGTGCAATTATTGATTGATCACCTCTAATTGTTATTTCATGAATCAAATTGAAATCTGAAAAGTGAAATTTGATATGCTTTGATTGTTTGGATGCAAACTCAATTTACAACGAAAGTATCTAAGTTATTTGCTTATTTTTCTGAGTTGCATGTTTAATGCCTTCTTCATGATTCAACTTTGCCATTGAAATATAGGAAGTTGTCATTAAGATTGAATTTGTAAACCTTAACCAGATTATGAATTATTTTTTCAACTTGTTCTTGAATAGGGAGAAGGGGATATAATTCTTGCATTAGGAAGTAAAATGGTGGAAAATAGAGGATCATAATTGTCCTAATTTCTTTCTCTTTGTTATTTTGTTAAAATTTTCATTGAAATCTCTGAAATTGTTTAATCAAATAGAATTAAAAAAATTGATTGATTGGTAATTGATAAATCAGTCATTGAGGATGATACTTGGTTTTTACCATATTATTACAAATTGCGACTGTGTGCACTTGAATAGCTTAAAATTTCGCAACATATGTGAGAACCACATTATTATGTGGCCAGGTTCATAGAGCGCAACTCGAGACGATCCTGGGGTCAGATAGCAGGAAAAGTCACAACGGGACTTAAGATATGACCTTGGGCAAGTTAGGGGTATTTTAGGTATCAGGTAGTGGTTTGGACTATCGGGTTACGAAAAATAAATATATGGAGATATATTTGAGGTTAGGATGTCTAGGCAGGAATATTGAGGGATTTTACCGTTTTGGCCTCGGGGACGGTTTCGGCACCCCGAGCCTTGGGATTAATTTAGCAATAAGATAAACTTAAGGAAACTTTTGGAAGAAAAAGATAAACCGACCAAAACACTTTTCCTCAGCTCTCTCTCTCTCAAGGGAAAACAAAGGGAAGAAAAAACACTGAAATTCTAAGGGAAAATCAGCTGAAGCTTGGTGGATTGAGGGAATAATATAGAGGCTTAGCTCAGGAATCAATCAAGACTAAGGTAAGGGTTAATCCATGTGTTTTCCAAAAGTTTGATTTTGTATATCAACTGGTTATTGAGGTGTTGTCCAACTATTGATTAGGGTGGAATTGAGCTGGGAAACTTGGGAATCAGCTAGACTTTGGTTAGAGGAAAGATTCTGTTAACAAGGTAAGCTCTTCTCCATTAATTAGAGGTTTGGATTTGGGTTCTTGACTGGTTAGTTTTAGGTGTTTATGTTCTTGAGTTTTAGAAATTAAAAAGAGAATTCTAGTGTGTGTTGGGCTGGGTTTTCTGTGGAATTGTGTTGTTTAAGTCATGTTAAAAGTGTTGGGATTGTTGGGTGTTTAAGTAGGGAGCTTAAGAGTGGTTTTGGTTGAGGTTTTGAGCCTTGAAATGGTGGATTTTCTGGGTTCGAAGGGAAGGGTCGCGGCTCTGTTCTAGAGCATTGTGGCCCTAGGATGAAAGAGGGCCAAGGAGGCTTGGCCATGGGAGGGCACCGTGACGCCCAAAGTAAGGGCCGCGGCGCGTGTCTTTGCTCAAGATAGTCTTGGTTCTGTTTTGAGGCTAGGGCCGCGGCTAAGTTTCAAGGGCCGCAGCCCTTGGTTATACACATGAAATTTTGAGGGTTTTAGGCACGGGGATGTGGTCTAGTATGCTTGGGATTGATTCCACCACCGTGCTTGGTGGAATTCGGATTCTCGAGAGTTAGTTTTGTAACCGGAAACCTATATTCGAGTATTAATGGAACCCTATACCTTGCTTGTGACTAGGTGATAAAGGCTTAGGCTCAGGAATAGATCGTGCTCGAGGGGCGTTGCTCGTAATTCAATAACTGCAAAGATTAAAGGTAAGAAAACTACACTCGGTTGAATATCTGAACGGGACTAAGGGATCCCTAATATAAATAATTGAAAGAATGGTATTATGCCATGTAAATTGTAACCAACGGCCTAAGCGAGCCACGATTAACTTGTGCAATTGGCACGATTCGAACACTGGTATACGAGGACAGCTTATTATGCACTGAGCTCGGTTTAAGCGGGCCGAAGTCAGTGGGTTAAACCGAGGGTGCGGCCTAAGGTGTCGGCCCTAGTATTTGTGTAAAGTGAATGTTATACTTGACTATAGATGAGATTGTTGAATAATCTATGTGTGGTTGCGGTTGCTTGTATCTTGAAGTATGCTCTTAAGCTATGGGTTGAATAATTGAACATGTTTACTAGAATATCTGTTTGAGATTGCTGTATATGTTGTGTATGTTGTTTTCTTGCTGGGCCTCGGCTCACGGGTGTTGTGCGGTGCAGGTAAAGGCAAAGGCAAGGTCGATTAGCCCTGATTGGAGAGCTCTGCAAGGTGAATGTACATGGCAGGTCGCTCAGCCGCCACGGTTGAGGAGATTACAGGGACAAGAGGACCAGAACCTTGTATTTTGCCTTAGTATGGCTAATGTTTACTTTTAACTGTTGAGTTTTGCAAACCAGCTTTTAAACACTGACCTTTTGGGGATCCCTACTGTAAACTGTTTAGAATATATAAAATGTATCTTTTGAGACCAAAATGTCTTTTAACCCTAGAACACTTAAACTAATGACACATTTTTAAATTAATGACTTGATTGGCAAGTCTTGCACTTTATAAACACACAGTGTAGCGGTCTTGGCTATCCAGGGCGTTACAGGTGTGAATGTTGCTAGCAATTGATTGATGAAAGTGTTTCTCTTTTTAGTGTGTGCATAGCTTGATTAAACATTTTTGAGACCATAGAAAGAGCTAGATTCTTGTGAGAGCTTAAGTTTCTAGAATTACTTAGTGGTTTTCCTTGAGGCGAAATCCTAGACATCACTACACCAATGACATGATTTAAGCCATCCTTGGACCATTTAAGCCTTTTAATCCTACCATTTATGCATTTTTATCCATAGTCACCCCGTTGAGCTTAATCGACCCATTTCTTTCTTAGCCGTTCATTAGCCTAGCTAGATATAATAACCTCATCTCACCATACCCATTAGCACCTTATCTTTCGAGGATCAATTTGTTGTTGCATTTTGGGGGTTGAGAGAAGTTGAGTGTGAGAGAGGCCTTTGGGTGAGAGTTTTTGTTTTTCTTCTTTTTCTTATTTTCACCATTAGGGATAATGTTGACTACTAAGTTTGGCGGGGAGAGTGTATTCTCATTTCTCTAGTTCTCTTGCCATTTAGTTTGTTTAGCATTATTCGAAAAAATAAAAAGTAGCAAAATAATATATATATATATAAGAGATTATAGAGTGCACTCCATTGAATCAAAGGAAAGTTTTGAAAAAAAAAAGTTAAGCATGCTTATAAATAAGTTTGGGGGTGTAGCTCTTTAATTAAAATAAAAGTATATTTTAGTTTTTGTCCTTGTATGCTAGTAATAAAGACTAGTGGCAAAAGTTATGTTTTTTTTTGTGGGGTGTTCTTTGGGGAAATTCATATGTGCTTCTATGTTGGTCCTAGAAAGATTAAGGTGTTTAAGCCAAAAATTATCTCTCTTATCCTACCTTCACCCGAGCCTATCATTACATGCTTGCAAAGTCCTATTGATCTTTGGTGTGGTGTTTGTCTACATTAGTGGAGAGGGAATCACTAAGTAACTTATAAAGACACTAGTTAAGCTTTAGGACCAATGCCTAGTTTGATTTGGGTTATCGAAAGTGTTTAGGAAAAGCTATGTGTGGACTAAAGGGAGAAACACTTGACTCATATTTTGGCAGCAACATTAATACTTGAAGATTTTGTTTAAGGCTTGTGTAAGTGTGAAATTCAGCTTTTCTTATTGAACAATAAAATCTCAAGAGTTTTCCTTTTTTTAAGCATTGGCAAAGAAAAGTTGATCCACTCTTGTTGTGTCTTGTTTTTGTTGACTTCCATTTGTTTCTTGTGTGGTTCAATTTGTGTTGTCTTTTGTATCTTTCGTTATTTTTTTAGATTTATCACTCGAGGGCGAGCAATGTCATAAGTTTGGGGGTGTGAAAACTCTTGAATAAAGAGTTTTTTGTTGCTTTTAAACTTATAAATGTAAAATTTGGGAGACTGATGAGTAGTTTTTGTTATTATTTTTAATTAATTTCTTGTCCTTTTTGTGTGTTGTGAGTTTATTGTGTCTTTTGAGTTTTTAAGAGCAGAAAGTGGAAAAATAATTAATTTATGTATGAATTATCCAAAGAAAAAAAAAGTGAATTGGCTCTAAGTTGGTTTGTTGGTGTTGAATTTTCAGATTTTGCTGGAGCATTTTCATCAGGATTCAAATGAGGAAATTCAGCATATGAAGAAGAGACACTTGACATCATTAACTGAGTTGGAAAGGAATGATGAGGTGGCTAAAATCAGAGATATTGGACTGCATTTGGAGAGAATTCTAGAAGAAAAATTAGAGTCTCACGTGTAAAATTTTGGGACGGTATTTGTGTACTTTGGGAAAAAGGGTTTTGTACCCTAGCTAAAAAAAAGAAAAGGAAGGACAACCTCCATTACTATATTGAGCCATTTTTTGTGAGGAAAGCATCAAGTACAAAGGAGAATTCATCAATAAAAAGAAGGAAAGGAAGAAAAAAGAAGATGAGAAGAAGAGAATATTAATTTCATCATCATTTAGGGCTATTTTTTCTAGTATTTTTTGTTTGATTACACATGGACATATTTGAACTTGTATTTGTGTTTCTTGATTTAGCCATGAACTAGATATTTTGAGGCGTGAATTATTAATGAACTTTATGTCCTAGTTCTCAATTTCTAGCACTTTATTTTAGCAACTTACCCATTGTTCATTCAAATATGCTTATGATGAATTCTTGTTGTTGTTTGGCCACGAATGGCAAGATGATTAGTTATATTTGTGCTGGAAAGTTTGAATATAATGAATATATTTGAATGACACAAGTAGATAATCTTGTTAGGTTATGTTTTGTAATAGCATAGGAATGTGTTATTTTCCTTGTGCAACAATTGTGAATTGATGCTTAAATCTAAATTCTTAAACTTGATTGGCATAAGACTATGTTTAATTAGGTGAAATAATTAATACCATAGGATTTAGGAAGGTACTATGAACTTAATTAGAATTCTTGTTAACTTTGGGAATTTTGCTGAGATTTTTCTGCAGCAAAATGTACAGGTCACTTGACATAGAGGGATTTAATAATTCAAGCTCATTTCAACCAATTGATTTATTCTCACTTTAAGATTGACATTTCAGTTTATTTTTAAGCATTTTTAATTGATCTCAAGTAGTGTTAGTTTACAAAAATAAAAACAAATTAATTTTGTTACTTTTGCAACTGTTTGGTAATTGATTTGTGCACTTAGTTTTAATTTGCAATCCCCGTGGAGACGATCTCGAATATTTATCACTTTATTAGCTATTTTGTGATTGTGTTTTCTTGCACATAATTGATCAAATTTTATCACAATAGTATGTGTCTAATTGAATTTGCATTTTGATTACCCAAGACATCATGATTTAAAGAACAATACTATTCCATTATAAATCTTTATTACCAAGACAACAAATTCTAACATCACTTATATATACATAGCAACCCATATCCATATTTTCTTAGATACTTTACTCACACATACATGTTTATTTCTTTAATTCTTCATGCTTGCCCAAATACACACACACACCTACGCCATATACATGAATACACATACGTACAGCAATTTATTTATCGAAAACTACTCATACATAAACCACATGTATACCCTTTTCATGTTTCTATGAATTTACCCAATGGAGAAAAATCAACAAAACACATGAAGAGACAAAGGTCCTGTTTGTCTTTGTTTTCTGTTTTCTGTTTTCAAAGTTGTGTTCTCAGAATTGAGAACAGAAAACAATTTTTGTAGTTTTAAAAAAACAAGAGGTGTTTGGTTAATGTTTTCTAAAAAAAAATTTAGTTTTTTTTAAATGTTAAATAAAAAATTAACAAATATATTTACAAAGATAAAAATCTTTTAAAAGTTTGTAATAAATAATGAGATAAAATAATTTGAAAGAAAAAATGATGAAAAATAAGGAGTGAGAAAGTAAAGAGAGAAAATTTGAAGAAATAGAAATTGAGAAGAGAGAAGTTGATCGATGTAAGAAAAAATGAAAGAGAATGTGATGAGAAAGAAAGTGAAGAGAGAGAAGTGAGTAGAGAGAGAGGAAATAGCGAGAGAGAAAATAAGGAATTATTAAGTGATGAGAGAGAAAGTGAGGATATAATAAATGGTGCAAGAGAAAATAAGGAGATAGAAAATGATGAAAGAGAAAATAGCAAGAGAGAAAAGGTAAGGAGAGAGAAAGTGATGAGAGAGAAAATAAGGAAAGAGAAAGTGATGAGAGAGAAAGTGATGTGAGAGAAAGTGAAGAGAGAGAAACTAATGAGAAAGAAAATGATGTGACAATAAATTATGTTAGATAATAATAATTAAAAAAGTTATGTAAGAAAAAAAAAGATAGGCAAAATTTATTTATTTATTTTTTTGGTCAAGAAGAAAAAGCTTCATTGATCAAACAAGCAATTACAAAACAGGAGCAAAACTGCCCAACAACCAGCAAAAACCAAACAGCAGCACCCTCAAATTACATACAAGAAAGCTTCCTTAAAAAAAGCTTGATATGAGGGAGGGACTTTCTACTATTAACATTGACTAATCTGATTTGAACTAAGGATATAATGTCTTTGGCTATACAATTTGCTGAAAGAGAACAACCATCATAGATGCATCTGTTTCTATTTCTCCAAATTTGGTAAACCACAGCTGCAAGGATCATGTTAATAACCATGCTCATACTATCATTATTCCCAAAACTGAGTCTCAAGGTCCAGTCCGAGAAACTGGTGGACCAGGCATGAAATCCAAGCCAAGAGAAAATGCAGGTCAGAACTTTCCTGGACAGGCAGCACTCGAAAAATAAATGGCCATGACTCTCCCTTTGGTCTTCACAAACCGGGCAGAGAGTGCTCTCAATATGAATATTACACTTGGTCAAGTTATCTCTAGTTAGGAAAAATGAATTGACCACCATCCATAATAAAAACCTGTGTTTTGGGAGAGAGGTGCGACACCATACTGCATTTTTATAGGCAGCAATATGCTGGTTTAGGGTGCTGTTGTACAGCTTAGATGGTCTGAAACTCCCAGAACAGCCAGCAGCCAAAACCTCATTCTCACTGAATCTCTTCCTGAGGTGGCAGAGTTTACGCCAATACCAGCTAGAGTCTTGCTTCAAATCATAGTCCCAAAAGTTAGCCCCCTTTAGATACACATGTTGGATCCATTTAACCCACAAAGAGTCTTGCTTAGTTGAAACAACCCACACATACTTTGCCAGCAGAGCTCTATTCCAGCTAGCTCCATCCCTAAGACCAAGCCCACCATAAGCCTTAGGCATACATACTTGATGCCAAGACGCCATGTGAAGCTTGCTACGAGTTCCAGAGGCTCCCCACAGAAACTGTCTACATAACTTCTCAACCTCCTTTATTATGCTTTGAGGCAATAAACTGACATCCAGAAATTTCTCAAACCGAATAAAACAGATTGAATCAGAAGTAATCGGCCAGCATAAGAAAGATGTTTACTAGACCATGAAAAAAGCTTAGTTCTCATCTTTTGAATTATAACTTCACAGTCCGCATGCTTCCACTTGGTAGGCCTCAAAGGCACCCCAAGATAGTGAAGAGGGAAAGACCCTGCTGGAAGCTGAAGCACCTGCAGAATCTTAGTCTTCACATCTGTCGAAACCCCTCCAAAATAAATCTGAGACTTTTTGGTGTTAATAGACAGCCCAGATTCTTCACTAAATTTTCTTAGAGATTCCTTAAGGATATTTACAGTAGCACAAGAGCCCTTGCAAAATAGAATTACATCATCGGCAAAACACAAATTAATGAGTTTCAAGCTCTTACACATAGGATGAAACCGAAAAGAAGGAGATCTGGCATCCAGTTGCAAACACCTTGTCATGTATTCCATGATGAGAACAAAGAGAAGAGGGGACATCGGGTCCCCTTGACGCAGACCTTTTTCCCCCTTGAAACTACTTTGCACCCGGCCATTAATCAATAAGGAATAAGAAGTATTCTTGATGCAGTTCATAACCCAGCCTATAAACTTCATAGGAAAATAGTAGGCCTTCAAGAGGTTTTCCAAAAAATACCAATCCACCATATCATAAGCCTTGCTAAGATCAATTTTGATTGCACAACGAGGAGAGGTAAGAGCTCTACCATAATTCTTAATTAAGTCCTGAAGAATCATGATATTATGCGCAATAGATCTACCACGAACAAACGCACCTTGGTTAGATTGTATGAGAGAGGGCAGCACCACTGCTAACCGAGAACAAAGCAACTTAGCCATGACCTTATACAAGGTCGAGCAACACGCGATAGGTCTATAATCAGAGGCTCTCGCTGGGTTAACCACTTTAGGGAGCAAGGATAAAGTTGTTTCATGAAGCTCCTTTGGGAACTGACCAGTAGAAAAACCATGCATTATTGCTGAGCAAATATCTTGGCCAATATCCTTCCACATAGACTTAAAGAAGCCAGAGCCATATCCATCCGGTCCAGGAGATTTAGTACTAGGAATACTAAACAATGCAGCTCTAATTTCCTTAACAGTAAAGGGATTAAGGAGGTAGAGTTGCTGCTCCACTGATAGTTTAGAACCAGTAGCTATACTGTTCTGGTTCATAGTCCCTGTAGCTGAGCTTGAACTGCCAAGGTGATTCTGGAAATGCTTAACAAAATGGTCTACCACCTCCTTGCCATTATCAACCAGCAAACCTTTCTCATTAAAAATGACACAATGGAATTATCAGCTTTCCTCTTTTTAAGAAAAGAATGAAAAAAAGATGAATTAACATCTCCTTTCCTTATCCAGTTAATTTTACTTCTCTGGACAAGGAAGCTATGATAGATATGTTCTTGATAGTGGTATTCGGAAGCTCTGTCCTTAATCACTTCTTGCAACTGATGATTATGAGGGTTCTCCTGAGCTTTTAATTGAACTGTTTGAAAAGCCTCTAGAGCTGATTGGTAACAGGCGCCAACATCTCCAAATCTGTCCCTATTGAGCTTCTTAAGTTGGTGTTTCAGCCGAATTAACCTGATAAAAATAGCCTTTAAACTAGTAGCATGCACAGGAACTCTCCAACTCTTCAAAACCAGGTGATTGAAATCAGGGTGATTTGCCCATAAATTGAAAAATCTGAATAGCTTTGTTCCCATCAACTTCAAGGGGAAGTTAGAAATTAAGCAAGAACAGTGATCTGACACCACCTCCCATTGAAACACAGCCATACATTGAGGGAACTTTTCCAACCACTCCTCATTTATAAAAGCATGATCAATTTTAGAATAAATCCTTTCTAAGCCTGCCTGGTTGTTTGTCCACGTGAAAAAAGAGCCTATGCTCTTGATAGCTTCTGTTTTAGCAATATTTCTCCAATCAATAGAATCAGCCAGTTCGGAACTAGAAATAGCACTTCCTCCAGACCTATCACCTCCTGAAAAAGGAGTGTTAAAATCCCTAAGAACCAACCACGCTTTGACTGAACCCGGAATACGAGTTAAATCCCGCCAAAGACTCCTTCTATTTTCCACTGAATTGAATCCATACACAAAAGAAACAAAGAAAACCTCCTGGTGACCAACCCAATTAACCTGACAATGAACCAACTGAGGTGAGTCTTCCAAAATACTCAAACGGGCTATCCCTTTCCGCCAAAGAATTAACAATCTACCCTCAGTTACTGAACTAGAATAAAACTCCCAGTTAGGGAATTTATGCTCCATAAATTCATCAAGTTTATTCCCACGTAATTTGGTCTCCAATAGACCACTAATACCAATTTTATACTTCCTAAAAACTTCTTGAACAGAACCCTGTTTATTCACCTAATTCAGCCCCCTAACATTCCAATTTAAAATAGAGTAATTATTCATTGGAATAGATTCCCTCAGGATACCCAACCTTACCTCCCCGTTCCTGCTCCTGCAAAATGCCATACTGGTTTTTCTGATGATGAAACGCAACAGCCACAGAAGAACTACCAGCTCCTTGACCCTGTCTCTGAGAGATAACTCGCTTTGGAGTTAACCACTTCACTTCCCTGTTTTGCTTCAGCCCAGAATCAGTCTCCACCGAAAGAGAAGGATCACCCTTACCTTTTTCTAAGGCTTCTATATGTTTAGGCCCCTCCATTGCCTCCTCTGTTATCCCTTCCTTAGGTCCCTCTGAAAACTCTTGTTTGTCCAGAGGATTCTCGACCTTAGAGTGAACTATTTTCTCCACCCAAACTGCCTTATGATCCTTTCGACAATCAGCCATTGTATGCCCAAAACCCGAGTAGCTCTTACATTTTGTAGGTAACCACTCATACTCTATTCCTTGTTCAACCACCTGACCATGTTCATTGATGAATTGAAAGCTATGGTGAGGATTATCTGTAATTTCCATCTCTACCAACACCCTCGCAAACTGAACACGAGACCGATCCTTAGTAAATTTATCAACTAAAAGAGGTTTGCCAATCGTGCTAACCAAAGCACTAATACACTTACTCCCCCAATATTGCAGACCCAGATCATGAAGACGAATCCACAGCGGAACTGAATGAATCAAACGAATCGCACTAAGGTCTGCTGTCCATGGCCTCACAATGACAGGTTTTCTATCAAATTGAAGAACTCCATTCTCAAGTACATGGTCTCTTGTTGCTTCATCGTTGAATTTCACCAAAGTAAGCCCCAAAGTCATCCTAGAAATTTGGACAATCCCTAGATGACCCCAAACCCTCTTGATGAAGCCTTCAAACACTGCAATTGGAGGATTAGCTCCAAGGACCATACAAACCACTGCAGAGCTCCAGTTCGCTGACTGAATCTGCACCTCTTCAACATCCACTTGAGCCAATTTCTGCCCATTCCTATAGAGAGGTTTAGTGAATTCTAACTTCGGCTCAGAAAATGAAATTGTATTCGAACAGAATTGCTATCATCGACGCTGTGAATCGGACTGGAACACCTCTTCCGTTACTCTGTCTTCTTCTTCACTCTTATCCGCCCAGGAGACATACCCTTCCCAGCACCCAAACCATCGTCCTCCGCCACAAAAGGCTTGGAATTCTTACCCTGTTGATCTGTCAAACCCTCCTGCACAAACCCAGGACTTGGCACTTCCTTGCCCAGCACATGATCTATCGAACCATCCTGTACATTCCCAGACCTAGGCGCTTCCTTGCCCTGCTCAAGATCGGCGACCGCGCCTCCCTCAGAGCCGAGCCCAACCTTCTGTTGAGCAATCTCAGGCCGATCATCAGTGAGAATATCAGGCTTACGAATCGACTTCTTCCGCTTCGCCATGGAAGGGAGCAACCCGACCCTTCAGCAATATAATATAATTTATAGGCAAAAAATTTTGAGAACAACAAAAAACAACTTTTTGTTCTCAAAATTTTCTGTTTTTTGTAACTTTGTTTTTAAAATTTATTTTCTGAAAACAACGCCAAACACCCCAACTTGTTTTCAAAAAACAGTTTTTAGCTTTTAAAAACAAAATATAGTATTTTAGTTAAGGAGCCAAACACCCTCAAACCCATTCAACCAATAAACAACACAGCAACATCACAAACAAAGAAATTATAACAATAATAGGGCTAGAGATTCTATTACCTCCATTGATAGAGATCAAAGACTCAAAAAAAAAAAAAAAAAACTATAGCCACTCTCTTGGACACACCTAGGGTTTTGAAACCCACAACAAAGAAGAGAAGAAAAATATTCTTAGCATCAATAAGTTGAGAAATAGCTTAGATGATTCAAACCATTTAAAGATCAATAACACAAACCTAGTATTTGAAATCCCTCTTTCTCTTATCTTCCTTCTTCTTATTCCTCTCCTTCCTTCTTTCTCTTCTTTCTTTTTTTCTCGTGTCCTCTCTCTTTCACTCTCTAGATGGGCGACTAGGGTTTCGAAGCTAATAGTAAGAGACTTAAGAACCAATTTATAGGTGATAGCTAGGTTAAAGGAAAAAGAATAATGGAAATTCGAAGTGGGTTTTTCGTAACTCAAACATTCTGTAATTGGAGACCCATTTTGACCCGGTTATATCACGATTATGGAAAAATACTATCTCTAAAAAGTTGTAGAGAATTGAATTAGATTTCTAACGATATCAATATTTCACAAATCGGACTTCTACAACTCTAGTTATTCCAATTTTACTACAGCTAGTTCCAAGGCTACGAGATTTCTTATCAATGCACCAAGCATTGATTTTTTCCCCCTCTCAATCTCTCCCATTTCCTTTGTTCAAATTCCAAAATACACAAAGAAAGAGAAAAATATCTTTTGCAAAATAACACCAAGATCAAATTTTCATAGAAGGTAATTACTCAATTCATTTTCCTCACTTTCCCTAATCTTTCTTTTTCTCTAATTTTAATAAAAGAAAAGTAGACCAAAATAAATAAGGAAAGCTTTTCTTTCCTTTGCTCTTCCAATAGCCTCAAGCCACTCTACTCTCTACCATGCAAATATATTTTCTTTTCACACATTGTGAATCACAACTTCTAGAAAGCTTCCAAATTCATAATGTTCTAAAATAGGGAAAACTTACACTTCCACTATGTAGTCTAGGTGCATGACATTCACTTGCATGCTCACCATGCATGCCATGGACTTGTACACACACAATCAATCTATTCTTTCAGTACTAATCATGCACATACATGCACACAATCAAAGCTCATGCACAACAATTTAATAAATTAATTAAATAAATAAAACAAATAAAAATCAATTCACACAATTAAAACTTAAATAATTTGTGGACGCGGGTTTTCGCCAACGGTAGATTAAGAAATCTAATGGGGATATTAGTGCTAAATTGTAAACCGTAACAAAAAAATAAGAACCCTCTCATACACACACAACTTTTACATGGTTCTGTGGTTAAAATCCACTTAGTCCATGAGACAATATTATTGCTTTTCTCTCACAATTTTTGCAAAGTTTAGTAATACAAAAAAGGCCCCCCTTTTCCCTGTCCATTATTCTTGATATTTATAGGGGAATTTCTTGGACAGGTTTGGGTAATTGCATGAATAAATAAGGTATACATTTGATACAGGTTATTCCCTTTTACATTGGGATATGATTTGATAACAAAATAGAATATACTCCTGCTATCTTGGATAATAAATGATAGATATGCAATACAGTCTGGGCATTAATGAGCGTATAAGGACCCCGAATCTCTTGGTATCCTTCAGTATACGTTCTGACTAGGTTTCCATGAGCTGGATATCTCACCCAAGCTGGTGTTTAAAGACTATCTGAACCTTAGTTCATATTAAGCTCATAGTGCCCCAATGTGGGTCTAGCCACTATAAGTCTCGAACTGGAATGTTATCCTAAGAGGCGTTTTGATAGCAACATGTACGTTGTGTACGAACTGGATTAAGTCTCGAGCTGCTCACATAATTTTTAATCAGATGTTCTACTTTGCTATTTTTCCACATATTCATCTGCCAGCTGTACCCGAACTGAGTAATTGAACTCATGCTAATTTTAAGGTACAACATTTCCCCCCCAAGCTCCTACTCATGCTCAATGTCGTCACTTTATGACATGCACAGTAGGGGCTTTTAGGTTTCTGCCATGTAAAATTGTGCCTGCCCACTACTCAAGTATTGGACACGTGGCTGTCTGTAATTGGCATTCGTTCGGGTTTCGAGGAGTGTGACAATTGTCCTATCAACTTTTTGCCACCGTATGGTTCATTTAATCTTGTCCTTTGGATCTTGAGCTAACCCAATTAGATGGCCCGAATGAATTCCTGTAGTTTACGTATAAATAGGGTGATCAGACTTGAACCCTCACCACCTTTTCATTCAAAAAGTTTCCTTTTCAAAAACAAAAATTCCTTTTTTCTTCTCCAACTTCTCCCAAAAACCCTTCATTGCCTTTCGGATTTTCAGAAGCTTTCAAGGAGCTTCCTGTGGACGTATCGACACTTTCTTTGAATTGATCATATAAACTGTAAGTATTTCCTCACCTGGTTTGAATTTTTCAATTCTTTGCTTTCCAATGAGTTTTGTTTTTTTGTGTGAAAAAAATCCTTTGCTCAATGTCGATTAGGTTACGTTTGAGTGTAAATAGGAAGTAGGTATTGGTTTAGGCTAAATGAATGATACTAGGCTTTTTTAGAAATGAGGATTTCATAAAACTAGGCAAATTTGCTGGGTTTTTCAAAGAAAATTCTACTGGTAAATCGATTTGAATACTTGTTTGGGGTGTAGAAGCCGAAGGGATTTTAGGTTTGGTCATGGGCAGCTTAAAGGCTATGATTCCTTAAGTGGTTTTGCATTAAACTGCTTTCAAAAGAAAAGTAGTGGGTCTGATGAGTCTGACACATGAATCTCAGAGTATCACAGAATTTTAAGAAATCAAAGCGCGTGGCTTAGGACCACGAGTTGAGGCTAGGACAAAGCTTAGCTCATATAATTTTTCAGATCCCAAAAGAAAACCACTTAAACCCTTGGATTTCTGTACCTCCACAATCGTAGCTAGTAGTCATCTTAGGTCGCCACCAACAAGCCACTTTATCATCAAGCGATATAAATTATTTCCCCCACAAAGAAGAACACCATGAGATCCTCTGCTCAGAGCAAAGACAAGGGCAAGCAGGTCGCCTCTGACTCGCGCATCCCTCATTTCGACCTTGTGGTGGAGAGAGAAATTGTGGTCGATCCCAATGCATTCTTCGAGACTGAGCACATAGTGTTGGGTGGTTGGGGGGATGTGTGTAGGAACGCGCACGGGGAGGGGGATGCGGGCTGGTGCGCGCGCACATGAGGGTGGTGCATGCAGTGTGCACGCGCAAGAGGGTGGTGCGTGCGAGGGTGTGCGCACGCATGGGCAGGCATGCCAAAAATTTTTGAATTTTTTTTTTGTGCAATTTTTCAAATCAAAATCATTTTCTAATTAATTTTAACATGTTTTACACAAAATAAAGAATATATAAAAATTAATTGCATAGAAAACACAACAAAATAACCTAAAAATTGCTAATAATCACATAAAATCAATATGCTTCATAAAAACATGAAAATCCATCCAATTATTCAAACACATCAAATAATTTAATTTTTAACATGTTTATGCATGAAAATAAAGATTACTAAAGGCTTTGACCCCAGTTGTTAGGAAAACTTATACATGATCTTTATTTATTTTCATGTTGATCTAATATTAAAAAAATTAATATGAGATAACCTAGAACATGTTTCTAAAATTGAATTCAAGGAGAAATAATGATAAGAATACTTACATTATATGAATCGGAATGAATGAGTCCATCCTCCAGTTTCTCTAACCCTTGTATCCTATCTATCGCAGAGTATTACTAAGAAACTGAACCGATCTTCACTTTTCTTCATAGCCTTCCAAAGTATCCTTGGAATCACCTAGACTAGGGTGGGAAATTCTCAACACATGAGATAGATACAAAGAGAAGAAGAATAGAAGAGAGAAATTAAGGCTTAGAAAATGACTTATGTTTAGAGAGAATCTAAAACCTATCAGAAACTTGTGTTTCAACTTGTGAGTTGACTTGTGTTTTCAACTCTCTCTTAACATGTCTTTTATAGACTCAATTAGGTCATTTGTTTAATTAAAAAATCAAAAAAATAATAGCCAATAATCAGCCCTAGGTCAAAATATTTCTGGCTAATCCATATAAATGACTTCGTCAAGCTTTCCATTAAGAAAAGTTGTCTTGACGTCCATTTGCCAGATCTCATAGTCGAGAGCGGCTGCTATGGATAGGAGGATGCGAATGAATTTGAATGGATAGGAGGATGCTACAAAGGCCCCTAATCATCCATACAAGGTCCAAAAGATAGGAATTTAAACCTTCATTTTATTAATTGTTATTGATTGATTAGGCCCACTATAGTCATGAAAAGCAAATGGGCCTTCACAAGTGGAATCACCCACAAGAGAGGAATTTAAAATTTACATTTTCTAATGAGCATAATCTAAGAATTATATTCGATCTCCACCATTGGTTTAATGATGTCAATAACTTAATGGGGCCTTGAGACGCTTTGATTCACGCCCCTACGGAAGGTGTTCATTAGTTATTTTGACAAGGTTAGATTTCGAAAGATAGATAATTATAGGTCAAATTCTACTAGACTCACCCCTACGGTGACTACTAGGACTAGATCTATGATTATCGAAACTGTGGGTCTAGCTTATAAAATAAGAGATTTTTTTTTCTTATTTTGATCGAATAGTAGGTTGTTAATAATGGTGTCCATTATTAAATAAGCTTACAACTTTATTTAACTAGTGGTATTTTTGACTCTCGCCAACCGGGACAAGGATATCATAGACTAGTTAAAAACCTAAAGAAATAGAGATATGATTATTTTGGTATTTTTTTTCTCATATCTTACATATTTTTTTATATATGTTGTGCAATTTCTTGAATTTTGTGTGAATAGGAGTTTTATTGAGCAAATGTGATTGATTTCTATTTTATTTATAATTTGTAGTTTTAAGTTAAGTAGTGTCTGTGTTTACTCCCATCCTTTCTCAACTTTCGATGGAGAAACTCACTGGAGAAAACTTCCTTAATTGGAAGCACAATATCAACATAGAGTTGATTGGTGACAACTCTGAATTCGTCATGATTGAGGAATCCCCAGAACGAGCACCGTGTCCCCACGTTCGTGATGGCATCGTCAATGCTCGTGATGGCACCGTAAATGCTTGGATAGCACCGTCTCCGCACATACATGATGACACCGTGAATGCTTAAATGACACCGTGTCTGCACATTCGTGATCAACTCAACTATGGTCTGACGCAGCTCATGAATGAGCTTCAGATTTCTGAGCCTATCATGGGTGGACCTAGTAAAGGAGGAGAAAATAAGACTACTGTTGTTGTTGTTGATCCAACTAAGGCTGAAGCTAACCAAGCTTCTTCTTCGAAAGCTGGAAACAAGAGGAAAGGTGGACAAAACAACAACCCCAAGCCTGCAAAGGTTGCAAAGACAAGTACACAACCAAATGCTCATACGCCTAAGGGGAAGAACAAGAAAAACAAGAAAGGTAAAGGTAAGTGTTTTCACTGCAAAAAGAAGGGGCATTGGAAATAGGATTGCCCCAAGTTTCTAGCAGCGAAAAATAAAGGTAATTATTATAGTTCATTTATCTTAGAAACATGTGTTTTAGAGAATGATAAATTCGTTTGGATTATTGATTCTGGATCTACTAACCATGTTTGCAACTCTTTACAACTTCTTGAATCGTGGGAGGAAGTGGACGAAGGCGGCTTAAAGCTTAGAGTTGGGAACAAAGCGTTCGTTGCGGTCCAAGCTAGAGGAATAGCTCGTCTAAAGTTTGGAAGTAAATACTTAATTTTAAAAGATGTATTTTTTATTCCGAATTTTAGAAGAAAATTAATTTCAGTTTCCCTGTTGCCATTAGGACAATTTGTTTTGACTTTCACAAGTTCTAATATATCTATTTCCTACAATGGATCACAATTGTGTATTGCATGCTTGGAAAACGAGATTTATATTCTATGACCTAACGAACCCCTCGCTCTTAACAATGATTTATTCAAAGTATCTAAACCTAGGACCAGTAAACGTCAAAAGACCGATAACGATAATATGACGTATTTATTACACTTAAGACTAGGTCACATTGGCTATGATAGGATTCAAAGACTTACAAAGGACGAGCCTTTGAGGCAAACTGTCCGTGTCTGTGAATCTTGTCTAGAAGGCAAAGTGACCAAGCGTCCATTCTCTGCAAAGGGAGATAGGGCCAAAGAACCACTTGGACTTGTGCATTCAGATGTTTGTGGACCTTTGAATGTACAAGCCAGGGGTGGTTTTGAGTATTTCATCCCTTTCATTAACAACTACTCTAGATACTCATGTCTTTACCTAATGCATAGGAAATCAGAAACATTTTCAAAGTTTCAGGAATTCTTAGCTATGGCTCAGAACCAATTAGGTAAAACGTTAAAGATCTTGTGATCTGATAGGGGTGGAGAATATTTGGATATGCAGTTCCAAGATCATTTAACTGAACTTGGGATTTTATCACAACTTACTGCCCCAGGTACTCCGCAACAAAATGGTGTAGCGGAATGCCGAAACAGAACTTTATTGGAAATGGTTAGATGCATGCTTAGTTACTCAACTCTACCAAATTCGTTTTGGGGACATGCAATTGAAACCGCAAACAAAATTCTCAATGTAGTGCCATCTAAATCAATCCCCAAAACACGTTTAGAATGCTGGACTAGTCGCGAACCTAGTTTACGCCATTATAGAATCTGGGGGTGGCCCACCCAAGTCCTGAGGAAAAAGGAAGGAAAGCTAGAACCGCGAACTAAAGTTTGCATGTTTGTTGGCTATCCTAAAGGTACTCGGGGTGCACTTTTCTATAGTCATTCAGAAAGAAAAGTGTTTACTTCTACGAATGCTACTTTTTTGGAAAATGACTATGTCCAAAACTTCAAACCACGCAACAAAGTAGTTTTAGACGATATGGATAAAGAATTGACTCCAACCAATGTTCTATCGTCATCAACGCAAGTTGATGATGAAATTCCCACTCTTCATGTCCAACCAACACAAGTCAATTTAAATGAAGAAAGTACCACTGTTCCTGAGCAAACAATCACGGAGCCTCGTTGTAGTGGGAGGGTTTCTAAGAACCCAGTTTGCTATGGTTTGGATGGTGAAACCAATATGGTTGTTGGTGACACTGGTGATGATGATCCGTTGTCTTTCAAACAGGCAATGGATAGCCCTGAAAATGAACTATGGCTCGAAGCCATGAAACATGAAATGGTTTCCATGTACTCAAATTCCGTTTGGGATCTTGTGGAAGCACCTAGTGACTTTAGGACCATTGGGTGCAAGTGGATCTACAAGAAGAAACGAGGTATTGATGGAAATATCGAGACTTATATAGCTTGATTAGTGGCAAATCCATTTGCATCCTCCTATCCATAGCAGCCGCTCTCAACTATGAGATCTGGCAAATGGACGTCAAGATAACTTTTCTTAATGGAAAGCTTGACGATGTCATTAATATGGATCAGCCAGAAGGATTTAAAGTAGCTGGACAAGAAGGAAAAGTTTTTAAGTTGAATAGGTCCATTTATGGACTTAAGCAAGCTTCTCATTCCTGGAATCTTAGGTTTGATGAAATAATCAAAACCTATTGCTTTGAACAAAATATTGATGAGCCTTGTGTTTACCAACTGAAGGCAAATCAAATAGTGGTATTCCTGGTTTTTTTTGTAGATGATATCTTACTCATTGGAAACTATGTTAAGAAATTGCCAGATGTGAAGAATTGACTGAGCACTCAGTTCCAAATGAAGGATTTGGGTGAAGCAAGTTATGTTCTAGGTATCCAGATCATTAGGGATATAAAGAATAGAGTCTTGGCTTTATCTCAAGCAGCTTACATAGATAAAGTGCTTGAACGTTTCTCAATGAAAAATTCACAGAAAGGACGTTTACTATCCCGCCATGGAATTCATCTTTCAAAGAAGCAGTCTCCCCAGGCTCCTAAAGAGGAAGATGCAATGAAAAAAGTTCCTTACGAATCTGCAGTGGGAAGTTTGATGTATGTCATGTTGTGTACTAGACTAGAAATCTGCTATGCAGTGGGAGTAGTGAGCAGGTATCAGTCAAACCCAGGATCAGAACATTGGATAGCAGTTACACATATCCTAAAGTATTTAAGGCGGACTTGGGATTATATGTTAGCATGCAAGGGTGGTGTTCTGAACCCTGTAGGCTACACCGATTCAGATTTTCAGATTGATGTCGATGATAGCAAGTCTACTTCTAGAATGGTGTTTACTCTTGGGGGTGGAGCCATGATATGGAGAAGTGTAAAGCAGTCTGCAATCTCAAATTCCACCATGGAGGCTGAGTACATACCCGTGTCAGAAGGAGCTAAGAAAATAGTCTGCCTAAAGAAGTTCTATTCAGATCTTGGTGTTATTCCAAACATGGATAAAACTACTTGTGTTGTTTTGTGACAAAACATGAGCGATAGCCAACTCGAAAGAACCTCGTAGTTGCAAGAGGAGTAAGCATATAGAAAGGTGTAGGAAAAAATCATTGGAGGATCTTTATTTATTTTCATGCAATTTACATATTATCAAACAAACATGCAAATTCCTAGAACATGCTCCTATGAAATTGATACAAATACAGAGTAAAGTAAAAAAAACTTACATTACGCAGCGAAACACAATCTGTAGCAGCGTATTATCAAGAGATTGAACAAGATCAGCAACACAATCTTCCTCACCAAGCCTTTGATCAACCTAGAACTAGTGTGGGCTAGTTCTCAACACATGAGATAGAGATCTAGAAAAGAAGAAGAGATTGTGGCTAAGAAAGGATTAGAGTGTCTAAGTTTTCACTTACCCAAATCAACTAAGACTGACTTGCTTATTAAAACCCTAGATATCATATTCCTAATATAGGCAACTTAATGAGATTTATTTAAACTTAAATTAATTAAAAATAATAAACAAAAATAAAAGCCTTGGGCTGCCATAAATGGACTTGGGCCCAATCTATTTGTTTTGAATTTTAATCCCAACATGGGCCTAAATTCAAAACCTTTTATTTATTTATTTATTTATTTTTAATTAATTAATTAAATCCTTATTCAAATTAACTAATTATAATTTTAAACTTGATTTAATATTATTTATTTATATTGATACCAATTTATCAATATTAATAAATTTACCCAAAGATTCTCTTTTATTCTCTAAATCTCATATCTCTGTAAATTTTCCAAAATTGACCTAGTCAACTTTAAAAATCCTAATTGATAATTAAATCAATTAATTGAGACATTCTAGATGATTTACTCAAAGGTGATGCGGGGACCATGGATCCATGAAATCAAGCTCCAACAAGTTACCGTGAATTTATTTACGAATAATTTCACTACCTTATTAATTCCTCGTGACTCCACTATAGACTCGGAATTGAACTCTTAAATTCATAGAACGTATTTTCAAAACCATAAATACGTTATCCATTGTTATATCCATTACAATCAGTCAATCCTTTATCGATGACTTACTAACGAGCTGGGTGCATATTACCGTTTTACCCCTCATCAGTATTTTATCCTTAACTCCCACTAAGTTCCTTATAAATGATATTTCCGTGAACTTAATCACAGAAATGAGATCTCAATCATTTAACCTTTTGAACAAAGCAATTAAGGAAATCATCTTTTCACTTCTCATATAGAAGTTATAGATTTCGTATCTATGAATAATACTCCCACTCAATTACACTAATAAATCTCTAAGATGTAAGTATGGGCTAGACCGTAGGGTAAGCTGGTAACGAACAAGTCAAAAGATTTAAATAATATAATTAGCAGAATATTATCACTCAAAATTAAGATCGGTTTAATATATGGTCAACGTTGTGACATTGATTAAATTTGATAACAACGATACTTATTTATCAATCAATAATCAATATCGGTCCTAGTCCGATGTAACTAAATACATCCGATCTTATCTACTTGGTCGATACCTTGGACAAGATATCACACCCTGAATGTGTAAGTAGATCATATTGTAGATTGCTTAATCAGTGAAAATCCAATGCACTGATCTAATCTTAGGACTCATTCTTCTGAACATATAATTACAACTATAATCCACTGTGACCTAGTCACTATAATTGTAACTATCCATATGTTCGGGATTTTATAAATATTTGTATTATTTCAATAATCATGTAATAAAACAAGCAAGCAACACAGTTGTCAAACTAAATGATTTCTACTACTTTTATTGATAATATGAAATCGTGCTACATGTCCGACATGGTTTTATAAGGGCATAAAACCCAACAAACTCCCACTTGCCCTTTCAAAATAAATGGGACATGTTTCTCAAAACCATGCATTCTACATGCTTCACAATTATGTTTTCTGCTCATATCTTTGTAAAGGGATATGAAAGATTGTCTTACAATGCTATCTTCATCACCTTCACTTCACACCTTCGCCACACATCCTCGATAATGTGGTACTTTCTCTCTATATGCTTTGCTCTTTTGTAGCTTCGAGGTTCTTTTGAATTTGCTATTGCCTCATTACTGTCACTAGAAAAAATGAGTGGTTTATCCATTTATGGAATTACACTGAGATCCGTATAGAACTTCCTTAGCCAGACTATTTCCTTAGCCACCATAGACGCAGCTATGTACTCAGCCTCCAAAGTGGATTCTAAAATGGCAGATAGCTTAATGCTTCCCCAAATCATAGCTCCACCCCCAAGAGTAAACACATTTTTCAGAAGTAGACTTCTTGTCTTCAACATCAGTCTAAAATATGAATATGTGTAGCCTAACAGGTACAAAGATCCACCCTGAGTACCTTTAGAATAGCCATCAAACAAGCAAACCCTCAGCTCATTGTTCTAGCTTTCTACCTTTTTCCTCATGAAAAAAACATGACACCACCAAATTCCATAATGACATAAACCAAGTTCACGACCATTTCATAATTCTAGTGGTGTCTTGGAGACAACTTTTGAGACGGCATAACATTTAAAAAAATATCACATGCGGTCTAGGTAGTATGTCTCCAGAAAAGATCTGGGTAAGAAGTTGGTAGAGTTTAATAGCTTATCATAGAACACACATTTTCATAAACGTGCGATTCACACCGCTCAGCAACACTGTTCTGTTGCAGAGTCCTTGGGGCAGTTCTTTTAAACAAATCTTCAAGTTCAATTAAATGATCTTGGTTCTGATTATCCAAATATCCTCCACCCCTATCAGATCGCAAGATCTTTAACATTTTACCTAATTTGGTTTTAAAGCCATAGCAATGAATTCGTTGAACTTCTTAACAAATTCACAGAATTCCTATGCTTTAGGTACTTACATGAGTCTCTAGAGCAATCGTCGATGAAGGTGATGAAATACTCATAACCACCCCTCGCTTGAACATTCATATGTCCCCAGACATTTGAACATACTAGTCATAGTCGTTCTTTGGCCCTTTCTCCTATCACAGAGAATGGACGCTTTGTCATTCTGCCCTTGAGACTAGATTCATAAATAGGTAGGTCACCCTAGGTGAGTTCCCTCAAAGGCCCAGCCTTTGTTAGTCTTTGAATCCTATCATAACAAATATGACCAAAGCGAAAATGTCAAAGGTATGTCATTTCTAACATTATTGACCTTTTGTCGTTAAACGGTCCTAGAATTAGCTGTCTTAAACAACTCATTATTTATAAAATACAGTTCGTTTAGTTGCAATAGGTATATCCTTCTTTTCATACATCCACCCCACAATTCACATCCATTTAAAGAAATAGGATTTTATTACTTGTGAAAGTAACTACAAATTGTTGTTGATGTAATAAGAAAAACTTAAATTAAAATTTCTATTGAAAATTAGAATAAAATAAACATTGTCTTAAAACAATATATTTATTTCCAAAATTCATTCAAGCTTATCCTTTTGCCTTGTTTGATATGAATAACCCTTGATGGATACCAAGCCGTGGCTTTTTATCCTTCATGGCTTTCCCAATGCTAAAAGTGCAAAAAAAGGTACATGCATGTTTAGTAGATTGTGATTCAGCAATCCATAACCAAAGTATCATCCTCTAAAATCACATGCATCCAAGACAAATTTAATCATTTTGGATTCCATATGCCTTGAGTTCCGGGCAATCTTGTTCCAATTCCCAGTCTCCTTGCAATTGGAAACACTCCCCTTTTTTTGTGTACTTATAATCAGGCCTTGCTCCAAGATGCTTTGCAGCATTTGGTGCCTTGCCAGTTGAATTCTTGTTCTTTTTATATGAATTTCTTCCTCTCTTTCTCTTCGAAGAAGAAGCTCAAAGCAGCTTCTCCTTGAGCTTGTTTAGTAGTATTAGTATTCTTTCATTTGCTCGAACTACCATCAACAATCCTCTTTGAAGGATTTGGTGATCGTTGCATGGGAAAAAAAGGAATATCTTTGATTATCACGAACTCGATGTTGTCTAAAATCAACACCATGTAGATGTTGGACAAACATTTCGTGAGGTTCTCACCATAGAGTAACATTTTAGAGATTAGAGAGAGTATGAGGTGGGAAGCCTAGAGCTTCTATTATCAACTAAGTAGAAATCAACGCATTGCTTGACAAACATTTATTCATTAAATATTTTAGAAATAGCATAACATACAAAATGTTTTGAGATAAGCAAAATACTAAAACACTTATCTTCTATTTCTTAGGTACATTAGCTAGCCATGAACCCATGTGTCCCGGTAGGCGAGAGTCACAAATATTCACGTAGTTAAATAGAGAAACATCTCAATTAATAAAATGTCATAGACTTTTATTAACTACCTATTCCATCTGATCAAAGTAACAAAAACTCATGTGTCCTGTTAGGCGAGAGTCACAAATATTTCTTACTTTATGAGTTTGACCCACGGTTTCGATTATTATAGACTTAATTCTTATAGTCACCGTAGGGATGAGTCTATAGAAGGTCCATCTATAACCATCTATCCTAAGAAATTTAACCATGTTAAGAAGTCCAGTGAACACCTTCCGTAGGGAGACAAAATTAAAGCGCCATGAGGCCCCACTGAACTCTAACCTTGTTAAATCAACGGTGGAGATCGAATTGAAAATTTTTAAAAATCATTATTAAATATTTTAGTATTTTATTCTTTTTGAAAAAATATTAACTTAGGTTTTCCAAATTATCAAAATAATCAATAAACCAACTAAGGTTCGCCAAATTATAAAAATAATCAACAAACCATAGTTTATAATTTTTCCATTAATTCTAAAATTACAATTAAAAATTAATCCAAAAATTAGATTTAATATGTTTCTAATCAATTATTAGGTCCAACTAAAAAGAATAACCTAATACAATTAAGTCCAACTTAGGTAAATGGGCCTTAACAATTCGAGCTTGCATGGAGGAGAGCTGGGTTCAGTATGTCGGACCCACTACTAAGGCTCCCTAACTTCCACACAAAGCCCAAAAAGACAGGAATTTGAACCTTTGTTTTATTAATTGTTATTCAATTGATTAGGCCCAGTCTGGTAATGCAAAGCAAATGGGCCTTCACAAGTGGAACCACCCACAAGAGAGGAATTTAAACTTTACATGTTCAATTGGGCCCAAATAAAACCTAACATTTTATGAAAGTTTTATTTGAGTTTTCCCATATTTTTTAAACGCAAAAATTGGGCCATCATTATACTTATATTTAAAGCCCAAATGCAAAAAATAACTT
The DNA here is from genome assembly GCF_963169125.1 of Humulus lupulus. Lineage (NCBI taxonomy): Eukaryota > Viridiplantae > Streptophyta > Magnoliopsida > Rosales > Cannabaceae > Humulus > Humulus lupulus. The sequence continues at coordinate 219,722,222 of NC_084793.1, forward strand.
AATAATGGTGTTTGATATGTTAATAATTGGATGAGCCTAACATGTTATTCTATAAGCATGTATTATTAAATTATGCAAATATACCACAAAAATACACTATTTTGTAAAATACCATAATTAATTAACATAGAATTCATCGGACAAAATTCCATATAATTAATTAAACAAGTTACAAAATATTAAATTAATTAAAATAGAATTTATCAAACAAAATTCAATTTCAAATAATTAATTTAACCATGGTTGTTAAGTTGTTAGGAATGATAAGATCTTTTATTTTTAAATATTTTAACAAATTTTAAAATATCAAAATATCTTTTGACCAAATTTAAAATATCTAGTATTATCTGATAACTAATTATAAATATTTAAAACAATAACAATATCTTGAATAATCAGATAACTAATTTTAATATTTCATTTATAACAAAATAAAAAAAAATCTTAAAATATCATGATTATCAGATAACAAATTCAAAATATTTTAAAAAGAAAAAAATATCTATAAAATTATCAGATAATCAATTTTAAATATTTTAAACCTAACTGCACAAAATATCCAATTTTTAAAAAAAAATTTGCGAAAAAATTCCGCGCGTGGGTTCCGACATCGACGCAGTACGGCGTCTGTACGGATCCGTACGTCGTCCGTACGGCCGGGTCCCGCCGGCGGCTCCATGTGTGCCCAGCACACACTGCAAAAATCAGTCAAATTTTTTTTTAAAAAAAAAATCTATGCAGTTTTTAAATCCAAAACATGCCAAAAACAACCAAATTATTGCTAAATTTACATAAGAAAACATAACACATACACCAATAACATGTACCATCCAATTAACACCTAACATATCAATCAATTTCATACATGTTCGTTCATGAAAATAAACTAGCAACCTATGGCTCTGAGGCCAATTGTAGGAAAAACTTATTGCAGGATCTTTATTTATTTTCATGCAATTTACATATTATCAAACAAACATGCAAATTCCTAGAACATGCTCCTATGAAATTGATACAAATACAGAGTAAAGTAAAAAACACTTACATTACGCAGTGGAACTGGAACAACTCCATCCTTCAATCTCTCTAACCCTTGATTCCTTTCTGTAGCAGAGTATTATCAAGAGATTGAACAAGATCAGCAACACAATCTTCCTCACCAAGACTTTGATCAACCTAGAACTAGTGTGGGCTGGTTCTCAACACATGAGATAGAGATCTAGAAAAGAAGAAGAGATTGTGGCTAAGAAAGGATTAGAGTGTCTAGGTTTTCAATTACCCAAATCAACTGAGACTGACTTGCTTATTAAAACCCTAGATATCATATTCCTTATATAGGCAACTTAATGAGATTTATTTAAATTTAAATTAATTAAAAATAATAAACAAAAATAAAAGCCTTGGGCTGCCAAAAATGGACTTGGGCCCAATCTCTTTGTTTTGAATTTAAATCCCAACATGGGCCTAAATTCAAAACCTTTTATTTATTTATTTTTAATTAATTAATTAAATCCTTATTCAAATTAACTAATTATAATTTTAAACTTGATTTAATATTATTTATTTATATTGATACCAATTTATCAATATTAATAAATTTACCCAAAGATTCTCTTTTATTCTCTAAATCTCACATCTCTGTCAATTTTCCAAAATTGACCTAGTCAACTTTAAAAATCCTAATTGATAATTAAATCAATTAAGTGAGACATTCTAGATGATTTACTCAAAGGTGATGCGGGGACCATGGATCCATGAAATCAAGCTCCAACAAGTTACCGTGAATTTATTTACGAATAATTTCACTACCTTATTAATTCCTCGTGACTCCACTATAGACTCAGAATTGAACTCTTAAATTCATAGAACGTATTTTCAAAACCATAAATACATTATCCATTGTTATATCCATTACAATCAGTCAATCCTCTATCGATGACTTACTAACGAGCTGGGTGCATATTACCGTTTTACCCCTCATCAGTATTTTATCCTTAACTCCCACTAAGTTCCTTATAAATGATATTTCCGTGAACTTAATCACAGAAATGAGATCTCAATCATTTAACCTTTTGAACAAAGCAATTAAGGAAATCATCTTTTCACTTCTCATATAGAAGTTATAGATTTCGTATCTATGAATAATACTCCCACTCAATTACACTAATAAATCTCCAAGATGTAAGTATGGGCTAGACCGTAGGGTAAGCTGGTAACGAACAAGTCAAAAGATTTAAATAATATAATTAGCAGAATATTATCACTCAGAAATAAGATCGGCTTAATATATGGTCAACGTTGTGACATTGATTAAATTTGATAACAATGATACTTATTTATCAATCAATAATCAATATCGGTCCTAGTCCGATGTAACTAAATACATCTGATCTTATCTACTTGGTCGATACCTTGGACAAGATATCACACCCTGAATGTGTAAGTAGATCATATCGTAGATTGCTTAATCAGTGAAAATCCAATGCACTGATCTAATCTTAGGACTCGTTCTTTTGAACATATAATTACAACTATAATCCACTGTGACCTAGTCATTATAATTGTAACTATCCATATGTTCGGGATTTTATAAATATTTGTATTATTTCAATAATCATGTAATAAAAAAAGCAAGCAACACAGTTGTCAAACGAAATGATTTCTACTACTTTTATTGATAATATGAAATCGTGCTACATGTCCGACATGGTTTTATAAGGGCATAAAACCCAACAAAAGGAAGTATCACATTATTTGAGAATATGTGGCCAGGGGAGATGTGAAGGTTATGACGATTCCATCTGAAGACAATCTTGCAGATCCGTTTACGTAGACACTACTAGAATCTACATTTGATAAGCATATCAAGGAAATGGGATTAGTAGAATTAAGGAATTAGTTTCAATTAGTGCAAGTGGGAGTTTTTTTAGGGTTTTATGTCCTAATTGAAACCCAATTTCTTTGTAATCTTATTTATTATCAATAAAAGAATAGAAATCATTTTTTGACTTGGTCAATCACTTTGCTCACATGTTTTATTTTCATGATTATTTGTTTAATATAAACTTCTATTAAATCTTGAGCATATAGTTAATCGTATTTATAGTGACGTAATCACAGTGGAATATAAATATGATTATATGTTCAAAATAAGTTAGTCCTAAGACTAGTTAGTGCACAAGATTTACACTGACTTTCCAATCTACGATATGTTCTACTTACACATTGTAGTGTTATGTGCTTTCCAGAACATTAGCAAAGTAGATAAATTCTGATGTATTTATTACAACGGACAGGACCGATATTGACAATTGATAGGATAAGTAAACATACCGTTATTATCTATTCTAGTCATATCATATAGTTTACCATAGGTTAATTCAATCTCAATTCTGAGCGGTTAGTATTTTAACTGATTGTATTATTTCTGTTCTTTGACTTGTTCGTTACCAGCTTACCCTACGGACTAGCCCATACTTACATCTTGGAAACTCGGTAGTATAATTGAGGGGTAAAATGGCCTTTTAGTCCCATATCATTGTAGATCGTCTATAGAGGATTGAGTGACAATTATGGTTGTAACAATGGATAATAAATAGCGTATTTGTATTTGTTATAGAGCGTTCTATGAATTCAAGAGTGCAATCCCAAGTCTTTAGTGGAGTCACGAGGAATTAATAAGTTAGTAAATTTATTTGTTAGATTTATGATAACTTATTGGAGCTTGATTTCATAGGCCCATGGTCCCCACTGTACCTTGGATAAAATCATCTAGATAATCTCAATTAATTTATTTAATTATCAATTAGAATTATCAAAGTTGACCAGGTCAATTTTGGATAGTTTTAAAGAATTATGTAATTTTGAGAAGAAAAGAGAAATTAGGGCAGATTTATTAATTAAGATAAATTGATATCTAAATTAATAAATAAGTTTAAATCAAGGTTCAAATTATAAATAATTAATTTGATAAATGATTTAAATAATTATTTAATTAATTAAATTAATAGAAAATAATACAGGCCTTGATTTTAAGTCCAATGGGCTTATAATCAAATGGGAAATTTCACGGGCCTAAAGCCCTTGATAATTTCGACCTAGGGATGATTATTGGGTATTATTTTATTTATTTTTTAATTAAATAAATGACCTAATTGAGTCTATAAAAGGAATGTTAAGAGAGAGTTGAAAACACAAGTCAACTCACAAGTTGAAACACAAGTTTCTGATAGGTTTTAGATTCTTTCTAAACATAAGTCCTTTTCTAAGCCTCAATTTCGCTCTTCCATTCTTCTTCTCTCTGTATCTATCTCATGTGTTGAGAATTTCCCACCCTAGTCTAGGTGATTCCCAGGATACTTTGAAAGGCTGTGAAGAAAATTGAAGACCAGTTCAGTTTCTTGGTAATACTCTGCGACAGAAAGGATATAAGAGTTAGAGAAACTGAAGGAATGGCTCATTCATTTTGCTGCGTATAATGTAAGTATTCTTATCATTATTTCTCCTTAAATTCAATTTTAGAAACATGTTCTCAGTTATCTCATAATAATTTGTTTAATATTTGTAATGCCCCAAATTTTCTAATAAGGTTTAAGACCTTGATTAGGAAGCCGGGAGGGCCATAATTGATTTATTATAGTATTTAATGATTATATGCATGTTTACGTGAATTATATTATTATAGGATGGTGAATGCATGCATATGGGCTCATACGTTAATTATGGGGGTAATTTGGCCACTGTGGCCGTAATTGTACATTTTGGGTGCATGAATGTGATTAGTTATTATAGCCACATTATAAGGTAGATTGGTTCGAGCTTGTCGACATGAGACGATCATGAGATGTAAGTGTTCGGTCTAGTCATAACGGGTTTAGGTTCAGGGCTCGGGGAGAGTCTCGGGATGATTTTGATGATTAGAGCGCTACCGGGAGATAAAGGGCAACGGGATGTGAGTTATTGGTATTTGAGATTATTGAGAGTAGCGGTAATTGGAGAGCGTTAATTATGATTAACAAGTTTGGAGGAAAGTACCAAAAATGCCCTTGGGAGTCTTTAGAAACCATTAATTGACCTAGGGGTAAAATGGACATTTCACCCCTAGGATAGATATAACCTTATTTAGCTGAAAAAGGTGATGGAAAAACAGAGTGTCTTTGAGAGTTCTCCCGTACCTTCTTCTCCTCACTGTTCTTTGTGGTTTCTGAACCAATTTTGAGGATTCAAGCTTAGGAAGCAAGCCTTGGGAGTTTGGGAGTGTGTTCCACCATTGAAGAGCTTCATAAGCCGAGCTTTGGGTAAGTTTCTAACCATAGTTTCTCTGGTTTGCTCTGTTTCAGTTTTGTTTTGCAGCTGAGTTTTCTAGGGTGAATTCATGGGTTTTGTTGGGAGTTTTGGCTAGGGTTCCCATGCTTGTGATGTTTGGGATGTGTTGGGATGGTTTTTGGGTTTACTTGGCATCAAGAATAGGCTTTGGAAGCTTGGGAATCGAGTTAGAATCGAAGAAGATGAAGAAGGTCGGTTCAGGGATGTTTTGGGCTGGAGGTAGCGCTATAGCGCCCACCCTAGGGCGCTATAGCGCTCCTCAGGAGACTTTTTGGGCTTTTGGGAGGTTCTGAGCAGAGCGCTGTGGCGCTAGGGGTTGAGCGCTGTAGCGCTACCCTGTTCCTTCCAAACCCCGTTTTGAGTGTTTTTAAGGGTTTTTGACTTGGGGTTTTAATCCTTAAGGCCTGGGATCGATTCTACTCACCGTGTGGGCATGTTTCGAGGTCCCGAGGATGGTTCTTAGGTTAAGACCCTATTATTGTGGATTCTCATTAATGGATGTTATAATTGGTTATGGCTAGGTGACCGCTAAAGGACTAAAAGTTGATCGTTCTCAAGGGTTGTTCTTTTAATCGTTCTAGCTCGGCTTTGAGGTAAGAAAACTGCACCCTGTGTATATGAGACATACATGGTTATTATTGATGCATGTCGGTTGATTATTATGTATGACATGCATGGCTATACTTGATGCATGTTGGTTGACTATGAAACGTGACGTGCATGGCTGTTATTGGTGCATGTTGGATTACTGGATATATTGCATATGATGCATGAGAAACATGTGATTGGGACATGCTTTATATACTGAGTATGATTATGTCCAGAGCTTGAGCCTCTGTGTTTATGCATGGCCCTAATAGCACTAATACCTGTTTAGTAAGCATGCTAAATGCCTCGTTTATGGATATGGAACATGAAATATGTGATTGGTGGCATGTCTTACTTGTGATCGACACTGACTAGTCAGGGACCGACCCTAAGGTCGATGATTACACATTGAATGGCTCTATGGCATTAATGCTAGACCGACCCTAAAGTCGGTGATTATGCATTGAATGGCTCTATGGCAATAATGCCAGACCGAACCTAAGGTCGAAGAACTTATAAGCGCTTGCCTGGTCTACGACCAGATGTTTATGGCCAAGGTATATGACCCCGGTGACTGTTTGTCACACGGCCAAGGGACGTTGTCCATGGCACGACTCTAGGGTCGGGAGGAAGGTTATGATGGTGACCATCCACCATGCACCTGTCCTAATCAACTTACGAAAGGATCACTTATCAGTTAAGCCCTGATGACCCTATCGTCACATGGCTAGAAGGAGCGATGCTCATTATTGTGACTTTTGGCTATTGTCACCTATTTGCTTGGACTGATAGTCCTGAATGGTTATTATGATCGTTGTTGACATTATAGCATGCTTTATTGGGTTTTCTTGCTGGGCTTCGGCTCACGGGTGCTACGTGGTGCAGGTAAATGCAAGAGAAAGCTAGACCATCTTTGAGTTGGAGAGCTTAGGTGATGACGTGTACATATGCAGCTGCTCGTCCGCCACGGCCGAGGTTTAAAGTGGAACTAGGGTTGAACCCTCTTTTGCCGCTTAGAACGGCTTGTTGTAAATATTTTCTGTAATAAACTCTGAAATTATATTTTCGGGATCCCAATGTATATATTAAGCGTTCTAGTGAAACGTTACAACTTATCCAAAATGTTTAATCCCTAAACCGCTAATCATACTTAGTTCACGATTTTGGCCATATGACTCGATTAGCGAGTTTAGCACTGTTTGCAAGGCACATCGTAACGGTCCCAGGAGTTGGGGCGTTACAACTTGGTATCAGAGCGAGCCAAGGTTTATGGTTCCTGAAGACAAGCTGGCATGTACACTCATCACAGAAGGTAGCTTCACTCAAGGAATGGTAACTGTTTCTGTAGCTATGTGTTTAGCTGTTTGAGTAAAATGTGAATGATTTACCTGCACATTGTATTAGGGAGCATGAGATTCTGATAGAGCCTGGCTCTTGACTGTGTGATTATATGCCCCGTGAATATATATATGACTGTGATCATATGATTACCTGCTCTGTGAATATATAAATTGTGTTATTGCATGCTGGGATTGGAAGCATGGTTTGAGTATTGGAAGAGCAGGGATTATGAGTATGTATGAATGCCATGGGCATGTTTGCAACACTGCAAGTGGTTTATGATTGTGGTGTGGTAAGGTTTATCCCGTGGGAAAAGCCCTTGATATGGTTATTGTGACTAATGGGTCAAGTTATTGACTGTAGATTTAATCAGCAGGTTTATACTCAAGGGCAGGTTATGAGGCCTGGTGATAGTTATACAGGGGCTGGGAGTTACAGCCAGGGTATCAGTTCTTCGTCTTCATCCTTGAATGTTCAGCAGACGCTTACAGACTTGCAATTAAGATTGCAGAGGCAGGAGGAAGAGATCAGGTATTTGAAGCAACAACAGAGTCTGTTGGGTGGTACCTCTTCCTTTGCTATGCCAGGGGTGGCATCAGTTTCAGCTCAGCCTAGGGCTGAGAACAGATGGGAATTTCTTTGTGGAAGATTCCTGAAGTTTTATCCTCCAATCTTTGAGGGAGGCCTAGATCAATGGATGGGCATGATCAGCTCCATTCTTGATAATATGGGACTGGTGGGTCACGATAGGGTGATCTGTGCTACATGTGTATTGCGGGATGATGCCCGGACCTGGTGGGAGGTAGTATCCCAGACACGTGATATAGCTGTGATGGACTGGAAAGAATTTAGGCAGCTGTTTAATGAAAAGTATTATTGTGATGTAGCTAAGACTGCCAAGATGAATGAGTTTCTGAATCTTGTTCAGGGCAATACATCAGTGACCGAGTATTTTACTGAATTTGATGAATTGGCCAAGTTCGCCTTAGACATGGTACCCACAGACATAGCTCGGAAGGAAAGATTTACTCAGGGATTGAATCCTGGAATAGCTCAGGGCATTAGAGCTACCCCAGTGTATGAGGTCTCTACCTATGCTCAGGTGGTAGAGAAGGCTCTTGCTGTTGAGACTATAGTGGTTGGGCAGCAGAGTGCTGGAGAGCACAGAGCTCAGATAGTGGTATCTCCATTTATTGAGATGAGTAACAGGGAAAGCTGGAAGACCTGTCCAAAGTGCACTCGGTGCAAGAGGCATCATCTTGGAGAATGCCGAGCAAAGGCATGTTTCTTTTGTGGGATGGTTGGGCATCTTAAGAAGGATTGTCCGAGTCTAAGAGAGCTTAAGCAAAAGAGGATTGACAGCTCGATTTTAACTCAAGTGTTTATTTCAGGACAGTCAGAGTCCGAGACCGAGACTAGCTCCTCGGGGATGACAGGTCAGTTTTCTAGTCCTGGGTTTTAAATTACATTGTTTGGCTTTGGCGCCATGTTATTCTTTTGTTGGTACGTATGTAGAGAATGGTATATTGATTGTGTATGTGGATCACATGGTTATGTTGTGATGGGAAAAGTAGTACGGTATTGGCAACTTAAGAGATAAGTTGAGTTATGGCAAGGACTCATCATTGGTTTCATGAGTTAGTTATGACTAACTAGGGTTGATCCAGGGTTTGGATTGGTTAAGTAATTAAAGAGAAGTCTTGAAAGGCAAGGAAAGTGTAGTAATTCTTGAGCTTGAGAGCGGAAAGTCTTGTGACAATTGGCACTGTGCATGGATTCGATATGTTATGATACTAGATGTGAGGGCTGGAGTTTATGCAGGGAGGTGCATGGAACTCTTAGCCAGTGTGGTGGATACCACTTAGATTTTATTGGTGAGATCAAGACAGACTGGATTAGTCCGTGGGTTCTGAGTATGGGTTACCAGATGGTCTGTCAGGCCTTCTTTTTATTAAAAGAAGATTAGAATGGTGATTGGTTTGGTACCAGAGATGGAATCAGATGTAAACGCTGTTTCGAGTGGCTCAGTGGGATTATTAGAATTAAAGAGTTAGCTGTTGAGTAAGATGAAACCCTTTAAGGCGGATCTTGGATCTGGTTAAGACCAGTTAGAGATCAGAGTGAGAAAATTATGTAAGGAATTGAGCTGGTATCAGATTAAAGCACTGCGAGTGCTGAGCATATATGGAGAAATGGTTTGATGCTAAGTGTTTTGTGAGTCAGATGAGTAATGCATTCAAAGGTTAATTTGAATGGGATTTATGATCGTCTTGGACGATGGAATAGTGGTGTTTTCTCTGTGGAGAATTGCCAAGAGTGAAGAGTGCCTTGGGGACAGGAGTGTCCATGGATAGTAAAGAAATTTCAGGTGCCTTGGGAAGAAAGTGCTGGGTCTGTATGGACCAGGATCAGTTAGTGGATTGTTAAGACATCCTAGTGATAAAGAAAGGCGATTGCCTATGCAACATGTTGATTAAAGAATCTGTCCAGAACTGGAGTAGAGTTTCTGGCGGGCCTAGTGGCCAGTTTACTGTTTGAGATTATTATCTCAAGAAAGATAAAAGGAAAGATGGTTAAGTGAGCCATAGACGGGCAAGGTTGAATGGAAAGCTTTAGCTGGACTAGCTAAAGGTTGTCAAGTGACAGATTTGATTTTATGGTGATATAGAGATCGGATCTGGGATCCGATGGACTTTGAGATTAACTGAGAGATTCTGGATGAATCTCATGTTGTTCTTTTATTTGTTTCACTCAGGCATCGTGAAAGGGTTACATGACGTGAAAGCTTTACAGTGATGGCCTGGGATGAAGAGACATGTATCGAGGCATGTGTAAAGCTCTTACCTGTTAACAGATTGAGGTTGTATGCCAGGAAACAGCAAAGCCATTACAGCCTTCGGGTATTTCATAGTGGTAATGAGTGAGCATCGCGATGGGTTTCGCGGTGGGATTCCCAGGTTGATGGATCGGTATGAAATGAATGTTAAGTCATTGTGGACTAGTAAGGTTAGGTGAATAGTACAGCTGGTTAATATTTGAGTTTCCTTGTGAGAAGGATAGAGAGCCTTCGTAAACTCAAGGTCTATCTTATCAGATGAAGACTTTATTGTGACTTCCAGGTTTTGGGAGGGTTAGGAAGGCGATGAGTATATAAATGGAACTCGGTACAGATTATCACTCTCAGGCTGGTGGTAAATCAGAGAGAGAGGGTTATCCAATTATTATTGGAGGAGCATCTTATAAGATGAGTGAGAAAATATATGTATACGTCTGAATCCTGAGGTGGTTCAGGGGAGTTATGAGATTCCTGGAGCTTGAATTTTGGTTGCTCATTTCTCAGGATAGATGGAAAAGATTTATTGAATTGAAGAGTAGGAATATGGAATTCCAGGTAGGAGAATGTGTCTTCTCTAAGGTATCATTATGGGAAAAGAAGTGAGGAATTAAGACAAGTTAAGTCCTAGTTTGTTTCAGCAGTTGGATCCTGACTGGGTTTGAACAGGGTGACTCTGAATCAATTTTACTTTTGGCACTGGCAGTTGTATACAGTGAGTCCATGCAGTGAACATGGGTTAAAGAACTTATGAGTTGAATTATAAGAATCTGGAAGTTAGGTTAAGTATTCCGGTAGGGAATAGCTAGTTCAGATTGTGACATAAGTAATGAGATTCTGTTGAGCAGAATGTACCTTGGGTTAAAGTAAGGTTATTGAAATACTGAGGTCAGGGAATGACTTAAGGAACTTATATCCAGTGAGTAGAACTCCGGTTCCGAGTTGTTGATTAAATTTCGAGGACGAAATTTCTATAAGGAGGGGATAGTTGTAATGCCCCAAATTTTCTAATAAGGTTTAAGACCTTGATTAGGAAGCCGGGAGGGCCATAATTGATTTATTATAGTATTTAATGATTATATGCATGTTTACGTGAATTATATTATTATAGGATGGTGAATGCATGCATATGGGCTCATATGTTAATTATGGGGGTAATTTGGCCACTGTGGGCGTAATTGTACATTTTGGGTGCATGAATGTGATTAGTTATTATAGCCACATTATAAGGTAGATTGGTTCGAGCTTGTCGACATGAGACGATCATGAGATGTAAGTGTTCGGTCTAGTCATAACGGGTTTAGGTTCAGGGCTCGGGGAGAGTCTCGGGATGATTTTGATGATTAGAGCGCTACCGGGAGATAAAGGGCAACGGGATGTGAGTTATTGGTATTTGAGATTATTGAGAGTAGCGGTAATTGGAGAGCGTTAATTATGATTAACAAGTTTGGAGGAAAGTACCAAAAATGCCCTTGGGAGTCTTTAGAAACCATTAATTGACCTAGGGGTAAAATGGACATTTCACCCCTAGGATAGATATAACCTTATTTAGCTGAAAAAGGTGATGGAAAAACAGAGTGTCTTTGAGAGTTCTCCCGTACCTTCTTCTCCACACTGTTCTTTGTGGTTTCTGAACCAATTTTGAGGATTCAAGCTTAGGAAGCAAGCCTTGGGAGTTTGGGAGTGTGTTCCACCATTGAAGAGCTTCATAAGCCGAGCTTTGGGTAAGTTTCTAACCATAGTTTCTCTGGTTTGCTCTGTTTCAGTTTTGTTTTGCAGCTGAGTTTTCTAGGGTGAATTCATGGGTTTTGTTGGGAGTTTTGGCTAGGGTTCCCATGCTTGTGATGTTTGGGATGTGTTGGGATGGTTTTTGGGTTTACTTGGCATCAAGAATAGGCTTTGGAAGCTTGGGAATCGAGTTAGAATCGAAGAAGATGAAGAAGGTCGGTTCAGGGATGTTTTGGGCTGGAGGTAGCGCTACAGCGCCCACCCTAGGGCGCTATAGCGCTCCTCAGGAGACTTTTTGGGCTTTTGGGAGGTTCTGAGCAGAGCGCTGTGGCGCTAGGGGTTGAGCGCTGTAGCGCTACCCTGTTCCTTCCAAACCCCGTTTTGAGTGTTTTTAAGGGTTTTTGACTTGGGGTTTCAATCCTTAAGGCCCGGGATCGATTCTACTCACTGTGTGGGCATGTTTCGAGGTCCCGAGGATGGTGCTTAGGTTAAGACCCTATTATTGTGGATTCTCATTAATGGATGTTATAATTGGTTATGACTAGGTGACCGCTAAAGGACTAAAAGTTGATCGTTCTCAAGGGTTGTTCTTTTAATCGTTCTAGCTCGGCTTTGAGGTAAGAAAACTGCACCCTATGTATATGAGACATACATGGTTATTATTGATGCATGTCGGTTGATTATTATGTATGACATGCATGGCTATACTTGATGCATGTTGGTTGACTATGAAACATGACGTGCATGGCTGTTATTGGTGCATGTTGGATTGCTGGATATATTGCATATGATGCATGAGAAACATGTGATTGGGACATGCTTTATATACTGAGTATGATTATGTCCAGAGCTTGAGCCTCTGTGTTTATGCATGGCCCTAATAGCACTAATACCTGTTTAGTAAGCATGCTAAATGCCTCGTTTATGGATATGGAACATGAAATATGTGATTGGTGGCATGTCTTACTTGTGATCGACACTGACTAGTCAGGGACCGACCCTAAGGTCGATGATTACGCATTGAATGGCTCTATGTCATTAATGCTAGACCGACCCTAAAGTCGGTGATTATGCATTGAATGGCTCTATGGCATTAATGCCAGACCGACCCTAAGGTCGAAGAGCTTATAAGCGCTTGCCTGGTCTACGACCAGATGTTTATGGCCAAGGTATATGACCCCGGTGACTGTTTGTCACACGGCCAAGGGACGTTGTCCATGGCACGACTCTAGGGTCGGGAGGAAGGTTATGATGGTGACCATCCACCATGCACCTGTCCTAATCAACTTACGAAAGGATCACTTATCAGTTAAGCCCTGGTGACCCTATCGTCACATGGCTAGAAGGAGCGATGCTCATTATTGTGACTTTTGGCTATTGTCACCTATTTGCTTGGACTGATAGTCCTGAATGGTTATTATGATCGTTGTTGACATTATAACATACTTTATTGGGTTTTCTTGCTGGGCTTCGGCTCACGGGTGCTACGTGGTGCAGGTAAATGCAAGAGAAAGCTAGACCATCTTTGAGTTGGAGAGCTTAGGTGATGACGTGTACATATGCAGCTGCTCGTCCGCCACGGCCGAGGTTTAAAGTGGAACTAGGGTTGAACCCTGTTTTGCCGCTTAGAACGGCTTGTTGTAAATATTTTCTGTAATAAACTCTGAAATTATATTTTCGGGATCCCAATGTATATATTAAGCGTTCTAGTGAAACGTTACAACTTATCCAAAATGTTTAATCCCTAAACCGCTAATCATACTTAGTTCACGATTTTGACCATATGACTCGATTAGCGAGTTTAGCACTGTTTGCAAGGCACATCGTAACGGTCCCAGGAGTTGGGGCATTACAATATTAGATCTACATGAAAATAAATAAAGATCTTGTATAAGTTTTCCTAACACATAGTATACCGAATCACGACTCAGGGGAAAGTTAACAAGATCCTACTGAGTCATGGGATTGAGATGGGAGTTGGTGGCCTCCATGCCCGACCTGCGCTAGGAGGAGAGCGGTGTTGTGCCCCTCTCCAAGACAACTACGAAGCTTGGAGTGATGAGCACCTGAAGGCAAGTGCCTTCCTCCCCTTGGACCAATATTTTGTAGACTTCCAGAACTACGTCAAACTGGCTCCGTTCCAGCTCCCACCAAACTCATATAGACTTTTGGTGCAGTTAAAGTATTTGTTTCTGTGGCACGAGTTGGAGGTCCCCACTCTGGTAGACATTATGTACTTCATTTTCCTTAAGGCCAGTCCCGACCAGAAGGGGCGAGGTGGTGGTTTTTACTACCTCACTCGTTTTCCCAACTCAGCATCCGTCATCGACCTCCCCAGCCACCCAAATGACTATAAAGAGTTGTTCTTTATGTCAAATGGGTTCAAGAACTGCGAACACCGATACTTCAACCGTCCTCGTAAGTCTTCTATCTTTATGAATTTAGCATGTGAACTTTTTACCACTTTCACACATTTTTTTTATTCTAAATGAGTTCTTTCCTTGTGCGGTTATATTTGAGAGGATAGAGCGATTTGAGACCCTTGGGTCAATATGAGACTTTTTCTAGTCTTCCTCTGATAGAGAATGACTATCATCAGGTTGTGAATGACGCCACCATGGTGGCCTGCAACTTGATCAGCATGGTCTAGATGCTGGCTATCAGGATCTTAGTTCCTCTTCCTATCATCCCCGAGCTCCCCCTTCTCAAGAAGCCTTGCCAGCCAACGAAGACATCGAAGAAGAGGAAGACGTGGCACCACTTGTTCATAAAAGACAAGCTCCTGAGGATAATCAGGGATCTGACCCAGAACAAGCTGCGTCCAGGGCAGTAGCCGGCCCCTCTGGCCAAGGTACCCCATACCCATACAGAGAGTTAGATCGGGCTGCTGCCAGTTATAGACAAATTCGATTCAACCCTAACTAGCTCGTTAGTCATCATCATACTGATCCCATCATAAACACAACCCTCCTCTAGGGTGTGGACCATTTGGTGGTACGCTATGACAACAGCTACCCCAAAGGTACCATCGTGATTGCAACACTCTTAATTTTAGGTCCACCATTTTTGAAGAGTATGGTACAAACTGTAGGGCTTGGCCTTCGCTGTCTCAGGGTGTATATGCCCCTCGTTTTAGGCAGTACGTAGATGAGTCCAGCCCTGAGAAAGGACTTGAACCCCTAGGACCTAGGAGGTCATGATTTTAGATTCTCCCCCACCTCCATTAATCCAAGAGTTAGAGGTTGTGCCCATCTCGGTTAATAACCCCGAGCTGATTGTAATAGATTCCTCCCCTAGCTTGGAGAGTAGGGTTCTTGCTCTTACTTTTGTGTTTATAATACTTTGAATAATTACTTCTTTAATTTGAATCCTCTGTTCACTCTTTTTCAGGTGAAGAGATGGAGTTGCCAGAAGCCCCGGGTTTAAGGTATGCTTTTAAGGCCGGTGGGGCTGGAGTTGGCCCCGTGGTGAAGAGGGCCAACGTGACAAAGAAAACAATTCCAAAGACTAGGGATACCATCGAGTCTCCAGCTAAAGACAAAGGTGCCAACTCCACCCAAGAACAGCCACAGAAGAAACTTCCATTAGCTCTGGTAACAACAGTCACGGTTCACCAAGCTCCTCGTCCCCTTCCTCGACACGTACCCCCCTCAAGTCCTCAAGTGATCCAAGGTGAGGCTCCCACCGTCTAGATCCCGGTCAAGCCACTGGACCTGGACAAGATCCCTGAGGCTTTCCAGGGTACTGTGTATGAGGTGGCAAGCCATATGGTCAGACATGCCTACAGAGCCCACGTCAGAGACTTAAAGGCTATAGAGGAGCATACTCTTGAGGACGTCCTCGAATCTGCAATGGGGATGAACCTCACCGTGAGTCCTTCTCACGCTCCTAAATTTTTCTCTCTTTAGTTTTTTTTATAAACTATTCTTGAATGGACTCATTCTTTTGCAGTCCGTCCTAGCTCAATTTCGAGGATGCTTCTGTGAAAGCAAGGGAGGAGGAGATCCGAGCTGTCTTGAGTGCCACTCAAGAGGGTGAATAGGCTGCCAAAGCTGCCTTGGTTTCCTCCCAGGAGAGCGAGCGATATGCAAAAGCTGCCCTATCTACCTCTCAAAATCAGGTCGTGGAGGTGAGCCATCCTGCGGAGGTGAGTCCCAGAATCAAATTCAGGCCAAAAATGTAGAACTCATGAAGAAGCTGAACGAGATCAAGGCCAAGGCCAAGGAGGAAGCTGCGGAGTCATCGAATCAGATAGAGGAGATGCTTTACCATTGATGGGCTTTCAACCAGGATGGGAACTTCTCCTTTATGCAGCTCGAGCTGTGGGAACCATATCTTGCCAGGTTCAATATTCGGTTCTCACAAGAACCATCGGAGACCGCCAAAGCCTCTAAAGTTGTTGAGGGAGATGGTGAGGAGGTGACTTCTCTGGAGTGAGCTGACGGACTGCAGTGATTTATTTTTCACTTTTATATTATTTTTTTAAGCTTCTGTAACTAAGTCCTTTGGGACCAAAACAATTTCCTTCGGGCTCAAATCGAGGTTTTTCTCCTTGAGATGAAAATATATTTTTGAATTGTATTTCCCTCAATCTATTGTTTTCTCATGCTTATGAATCCTTAGATTCTTGTACATTCAAAATATTAAGGGGTTAACTTTAGATCGGGATAGATTTTATCGATATCTTAGTTGTATCCAAGATTTTTCTCGCTTAACTGCGTTATACCGTTAGGAATCAAGTCTCGGACCTGGTTATATCTAGGGGTTTTAATAGGCTTAGTATCTTTATACCTGTTAAGAATCAGGCCTCAGACATGGTTATATCTAGGGTTTTATTGTTAGAGGTTTCTCAAACTCAGTTCGCCTTCAGAGTTTTGAAAATTTTGAAAATTCTAGCTTCAAAAAGCTGTTGGATAATCATTTTTTCCAAACTCTAAGTTTGAATCTTTATCTGAATAAACTAAACTTTCTTCAAAGCTCTCTTTGGTTATGTGCCCCCCAAGCAACCAGAACTTATAAATGTTCTTGGTTGCTTTTACAAAGTGAGCTCATGATAATCAAAACGATAAAATTGATTACTTAATGATCCAACTGCTATTAAACTAAAATGACTTTTATAAATAAGCCTTACATAAACGGTAATTCCAAAAACACTAAAGACAACAAAACTATTGATAATACTTTTTTAAGTGTAGGGCATTCCAGGTCTGTGGAACTATTTCTCCACTCAGCCGGGCTAGCTTGAAAGTTCCTTTATGTGAGATCTCCATGATCTGATATGGTCCTTCCTAGTTCAGCCCTAACACTCCATCCTTGGGATCATTATTTGCTAAAATGACCATTCGGCGAACCAGATTGCCAAATTCAAGTTTGCGCCCCTCAATCTTTGAATTTAAACAACGAGTGATCTTTTGTTGATAATGGGCGAGCTATAATTGTGATGCCTCTCATTTTTCCTCGATTAGTTCAAGGGATGCACTAAGTGGCTCGTGGTTATGATCTGATCAAAGGACTTTTGTCTGTGGGTCGTCGCCATCGCCTCAATTGGGAGCATAGCCTCGCTTCGTAAGGTTCCAGGGAGGTTCTATGTGGGGTTCGGTAGGCCCAAAGTACTTGTGGGAGCTACTCGGGCCATAATCCCTTGGCCTTATCTAGTCTTTTCTTCAAGCTGGCATTTAGGGTTTTGTTTATGGCCTCGACCTGCCCATTGGCTTGTGGGTACGCTACCAATGATAAACTTTTGGTTATGCCATATTTTTCACAAAAGTCTGTGAAGAGATCACTATCGAACTGAGTTCTGTTTCTTGATACGATCTTTTTAGGGAGTCCAAATCGACATATGATATTCTTCACAACAAAATCCAGGGCTCTCTTCGAGGTGATAGTTGCCAGAGGTTCAGCCTTTACCCACTTCGTGAAATAATCGATTGCGACTACTGCATAACGAACTACTCCTTTTCCTATTGGCAGGGAACCAATTAAGTCAATTCCCCATGCTACAAATGGCCAAGGGGATGAGATCATGGTTAGCTCGACTGGAGCAGCTCCGGAAACTATGGAAAAACATTGGCATTTGTCACACTTTTGCACATATGAGATCGAGTCCTTTGTCAAAGTGGGCCAAAAATAGCCCTGTCTTAGTTCCTTTAGAGCTTGGCTTTGCCCCCCAACATGGTCTCCACAGAAGCCTTTGTGTATTTCTTGCAAAATAGTATGTGCTTCCTCGGGCAGAACACATTCCAGGAGGGGCAATGAATGCCCTCGTCGATATAGTATCCCCTCAATCATAACATACTGCGGAGCTATATACAACAAATTTCTTGCATTCTTCCTATCATCAGGTAGTCTTCCGGTTGTGAGGTACTCCGGGAGTCATCCAGGTCAGTTTTATGTCAATCATTCTGACCTCAACCATTCATGCTGCTATACTTGGGCTTTCCAAGAACTCCACCAGAACTACATTTAATGTATCTTCCTCTTTTGTGGTAGTGAGTCGAGCCAGAGGATCAACGTTGGAGTTCTGCTATCGGGGTACTTGCTCAACGGAGCTAAACTCAAACTCAGACAACTCGCCCTTTACATTAGCAAAATAGGTCACCATATTGATGCTTCGAGCTTGATATTCCCCCAATATCTGATTGACCATGAGCTGAGAATCACTATAAAATTGGATGGCTTTTTCCTTGATCTCTTTCGCCACCCTTAGCCCTGCCAGTAGGGCCTCATATTCCGCTTTGTTGTTGGATGCTTCAAACTCGAACCTGAGGGCTGTATGAAACCAATGTCTTTCATGTGAGATTAAGATTATCACAACTCCTGATCCATTTTTGTTAGACGATCCATCAACAAAAACTTTCCATAATTCCTGCACCGGCTCCCTTATCAGCTCGTCTTGAAAACCTATGCACTCAGTCACAAAACCAGCAAGGGCTTGGCTCTTGATTGCCATTCGTGGCATGTATAATATCTCAAACTTGCTAAGATCGATGGCCCATCTTAATAGACATCCCGATGTTTTAGGCTTTTACAAAACCTGCCTTAAAGGTTGGTTGGTTAAGATGTTAATAGAATGGGTCTGGAAGTATGGCCTGAACTTCCTTGAAGCCAACATGAGACAGAATGCGGGCATTTCTATCAACGGGTATCGTGATTCAGCTCTGAGAAGCCTCTTACTTACATAATATACGAGTTTCTGCACCCAATTTTCTTCTTGAACTAACACAACACTGACTGCATTTTCTGTCATGACCAGGTAAGGAAATAGACATTCTTCGGATGTCGATTTTGATAGTACGAGGGGCTTAGTTAGGTGTGTTTTCAGGTCGCGGAATGCATGTTCGCATTCTTCGGTCCATTCAAATTTCTTGTTTCCCCTGAGCAAGTTGTAGAATGGTAGACACTTGTTAGTGGATTTTGAAACGATTTGAAACGAAATGGTTTAAAGCCGCCATCTTTGTAGTTAGGCTTTGTTCTTCCTTACTCAACATGGGCGAAGGCATTTCTAACAATGATCTGATTTTTTATGGATTCACCTCTATCCCCCTTGTGTTGACTATAAACCCCAAAAACTTTCTTGATGCAACTCTAAAAGTGCATTTCTGGAGATTTAGCTTCATGTCGTACTTTCTCAATATGCCAAAACATTCTTCCATGTCGGATACATGGTTACTTGTAGTCTTTGATTTGACGTGTCTATCATCATCATACTCCTCCATGTTTTTCCCGATCTGGTTAGCGAATATTTTGTTGACCAACGATTGGTATGTAGCTCTAGCGTTTTTCAGCCCGAATGGCATAACTTTGTAGCAATATAGGTCTGCTTAGTCATGAAACTGGTATGCTCTTGGTCTGTAGGGTTCATCACGATCTGGCTATATCCAGAATATGCGTCCATGAAAGACACGAGCTTGTGACCGGCTGTGGTGTCTACCAACTGATCAATTATTGGTAGCGGGAAACAATCCTTGGGATAAGCCTTGTTGAGGTCAGAGAAATCGATACAAGTTCTCCATTTCCCGTTCGGCTTCGGGACCAGCACGAGGTTAGCAACCCAGATTGAGTATTTTGCTTCTCAGATAAATTTGCATTTAAGTAGGCGAGCTACTTCTTCCTCTAACACTTCAGATCGTACTGTCCCCAAAAGCCTCCGTTTTTGGGAGTTTGCAGGCATATCCTTGTCCAAGTTTAAAGTATTCATTATTATACTCGAACTAATTCCCACCATATCCTCGTGCGACTAGGCGAAAATATCCATATTCTTCCTTAAGAACTCGACCATTTCCTTCTTCCTTTCGAATTCAATTTTTTTTTTCCAATTTTGATAACTCTTAAAGGTTCTTCAAGGTCGATGTTTATTTCCTTGAGCTCTTCTATTGCTTTAAGCTCATATATGTCTTCGCCTACCCCTGGATCAATGTCGCCCCATTGGGTGACCTCGTCGTTTCCTTCTTGAGGTCCTTCTGTCCTATGGGTAACTTCCATTTCCCAGGACTCCTCATCTCCTTCACCTACAGCCATCGCCTGATGCCCGCGTTCTGATTTTTCCTTCTTGGAAATGCTGTAGCATTCTCTGGTAGCTCGCTGGTCTCCTCTTACTGTGCATATTCCCAAGGTTGAGGGAGCTTCATTTCCAGGTGTCAGATCGAGGTGATGGCTTCAAAAGCCATCATCAGCGCGGGTCATCCCAAAATCGCGTTATACGCGGCCGGACAATCGTTTACCACGAACTCAAGTATTTTAGAGACAGTTCGTGACTATTCTCCCAATGTAACAACCATTCTGATCATCCCTATGGCTGCTGTTCCTTCACCTGAAAATCCATACAGAGTCATTGAGGTCGCCTTCAAATCGGTTACGGACAATCCCATCTTTTCTAAGGTCGACCTGAAAAGCACATTTATGAAACTTCCATTATCCACTAGTATCCTCCATACCCTTCGGTTAGCGAGCTGCATAGTTACCACCAGTAGGTCATTATGCAGGAAATGAACGTGGCTAGCGTCCTCTTCCGTGAAAATGTATGGTTGTTTTTCCAACTGCTTTTGTTTCGATAACCGCTGCTCCGGGACAAACTCCACACAGTTATGAGTTTTCAATTCATTAATATACCTCTTTTGGGTCCTGTTGCTCGTGCCAGCCAAATGAGGTCCTTAGACAATAATAGTTATATCTCCTCCTACTATCGGGGGATGGTCGACCTAATTCATCTGAACTCCAAGTTGACTTGTCGGGGCTTCCGAAGCTGGATGAGGATTCTACCTGGTAGGTTGATTGGGAACTACCCGATTTCAGGCATACTGGGCTAATGGTCTAGCTCGAATGAGAGTCTCAATCTCATCCTTCAGTTGTTGGCAATCATCGGTGTTATGACTGACATTGTGGAATCGGCAAAACTTTGAGGGGTCTCTCTTCGCCCTCTGATGCCTTAAAGGCTCTTGCTTCTTCCACGGGAGGTGATTATAATTTGTCAGGAAGATATGTTCTTGGGTGTCCGTTAGGTCAGTGTAGGTGGCATAAAGGGGCTTGAATTTCTCCATAGACTTGTTCTTCTTCATGCCGCTTTGGTCTCCCTCACCATTCCCCTTCCTCTTGTTGTTTCCCGCTTGGTTATTCTGGGTAACAGGTTTAACCGTAGATGTAACATCTGTCACCACTCCAGCGGGTTGAATAGAGGCCTGGTTGGTTCCTGTGACAGCAAATCGCCCCTCTTTGAGGTTTATCAACTACTGAGCTCGGGCCAAGAACTCATCTACACTTTTAACTCCTTTTCATCAGAGTTCTTGCCATAGGTTGCCTCCCACCAGGATTCCTGTCCTCATCACCATGAGCTTCAAGCTATCATCAGCATTCCTAGCCTGTGCTACAACATTGGTGAATCTACTCAGATATGCTTTCAGTGATTCACCTGGTTTTTGTTTTACATTGGCCAATGAATTGGCCTCTACACGCGCTACTTGTGAATCTCGGAATGCTCTCTTAAACTAGAAAGACAACTTCTTCCACGAGCTCATCGAATGTTTCTTGTATTTTTTAAACCACTGTCTGGCAGGTCTGACCAAAGTCTCGGGGAACAAGATACATCTTAGATTGAGCCTGACATTGTGGGCCATCATCATTGTGTTGAACATCCTGAGGTCATCAGATGGTTCTGTGTTTCCATCAAATGTCGTCATTTTCGGCATCCTAAAGCCAATAGGATATGTAGTTGCTGCAATGTTTGGAGCGAAAGGTTCGAGCTCCTCATCTGAGTCATAATTGTCCATCCCCTTTCTAGATAAAAGCCTCTTCATTGTTCCTCCATCAAAGCCAGTCTCTCAAGGGTTAGGTATTTGGTCCCTAGGTTAGCTGGGGGCTGTTCAATAGCTCCCATCCTATTATATGCATTTGATGGGTTGTTGTCCCTCCAAGTTCGAGCTTGGTTAGGTGAGACATTCCCATTATCGCATACGATAGACGAACCTTCCTCATGTCGAGTATAACTAACATCCTCATTACAAGTTGGATACCTTTGTGAGTTCAAATGATCGCGCAAGTCAGGCTATGGATCATACCAAGGACTTTGTGCTGAGCTCAGGTGATTTCTAAGGTCGCTCTCAGACCTACCTCCACGCTGGCTCCCCGTCCAGAAACTTCCATTTGCAAAACTTATGGCCCTCGGCTGAGATCGAGGACTTGGATTCTCAGCACGTGCTTGTGGGGCATAAGTATCTACTAACAGGGGAGGATTTCTCCTACTGTTCCTATGAGCTGAAGCATCTCGTTGCGGGTGAGGTGGTGTAGGATGTCTTATTGGTGATGGCGGAGGCCTTATTGGTGAGGCTATTCTTGTCCCATCAAGATGAACTAAATTAGCCCGCCTCGGCTCTACCCCAATGTCTCAAGTTCTCTGTGCTTGGGGTTCTAATCATGGCACAGGAAGATTTTCTAGAACATTTTTCCTCTGTGAACTTGTCCCAGCCCCTCGGTGGGTTGTTGTGGGCATTCCTGGGAACCTGTGAAGAAGGTACGGAGCTGGGGGTTGCAGTCCTGACTGACCGACTGGCATGCTGATGATGACCCCTGTGATGACCATTAGAGCGAGCACTTTGGTGATTTTGTTCTGAAGGTACAGAGCTTGGAGTGGCGGTCCTGAGACAACGACTAGGTTTAGACCAGTTATTCTTGTGGGACTCATGAGACCCACTTTGCCTCTTTCCAAAATTAACGTCAGTTTCAAGAGGGGGTAATCGAGCCAAGACCTCCTTGATCTGCCTGTTTGCCCTAGCAAGATGGCTCCTTAATTGGGCATTTTCCATCTCGACGATAGTCAAATATCCTGGATTAGGATTTGGGGGGAGTGAAGCTGAACTCCTAGCGTTGTCCTGACCCACCGGTTGCTTTCTAGGATGTTGTTGAACATCTGGGCCCCTTTCAGTGGGAACAGTTGTATGATGGTCCTCCTACCCACCAGGCTATTCCATCTCATTTTCATGCATCAATCAAGTGAGACCCATGATGAATGTCGACGAAACTTATGAAGCACTAATTTCCTCTCAACGAAAGTACCAAACTGTTGACGCAGTTTTTTGCCAAAAGTGGATTAAGAAATCTAATGGGGATATTAGTGCTAAATTGTAAACAGTAACGAAAAAAATAAGAACCCTCTCGTACATACACAACTTTTAGTGGTTAAAATCCACATAGTCCACGAGACAGTATTATTGCTTTTCTCTCACAATTTCCCAGAGTTTTAGTAAGACAAAAACAACCTCCCCTTTCCCTGTCCATTATTCCTAATATTTATTGGGGAATTTCTTGGACAAGTTTGGGTAACCTCGTGAATAAATAAGGTATACATTTAATAAATATTATTCCCTTTTACATTGGGATATGATTTGATAACAGAATAGAATATACTCCTACTATCTTGGATAATGAATGATAGATATGCAATACAGTCTGACATTAATGAGCGTATAAAGAGCCTCCAAATCTCTTGGGATCCTTTAGTAAGCATTTTGACCAAGTTTCCACGAGCTGGATGTCTCTCCTGAGCTGGTGTTTAAAGACTATTTGAACCTTAGTTCGTATTAAGCTTAGAGCGCCCCAAATGTGGGTCTGGCCATTATAAGTTTCGAACTGAAATGTTATCCTGAGAGGCTGTTTGATAACAACCTGTACATTGTGTACAAATTGGAATGAGTCTTGATCTACTCACATCATTGTTAATAAGATGTTCTACATGGCTATTTTTCCACATATTCATCTGCCAGTTGTACCTGAGCTGAGTCATTGAACTCGTGCAAATTTTAAGGTACAACATAATTAAATTAAAATAATTAAACACTTAAACAAATAATAATAAAATAAATATATAAAAAAAATTTGGTGCGCTACAATATACCCTCCATAAAAGGAATTTTGTCCTGAAATTCTTTCTTACCAAATAACTTGGGGTATCTTTCTCTCATGTCTTCCTCCTGCTCCAATGTTGCCTCTATCTCCATATTATTCTTCCACACGACCTTAACTAATGGAATCTTCTTCAACCTCAGTTCCTTGACTCCGTCTTCGATTATACGCTCAGGCTACTCATCATAACTCAAGTCCTGGTTTAGTTTTAATGGTTCATAACTCAAAACATGGGAGGGACCTAACGCGTACTTATGCAACATCAAGATGTGAAAGACGTTATGCATTTCAGTGAGTGTTGGGGGCAATGCTAATCTATATGAAACTTGCCCAACTTTGTCAAAAATCTCAAATGGATCTATATATCTCGGGCTCAATTTCTCTTTCTTACCAAAATGCATAACTCCTTTAATTGGCGAGACTCTAAAAAATACAAACTCGCCTACTGAAAACTCGATGTCCCTTCTCTTAAGGACTGCGTAGCTCTTATGCCTACTTTGAGCGGTAAGCATCCTCAGAAAAATTTTCTCAATCACCTCACTATCTTCCCTAACAGCCTCAGGGCCTAAAATCTACTTATCCCCAACTTCTACCCAGTGCAAGGGAGACCTACGCTTGTGCCCATAAAACATCTCATAGGGAGCCATCCCAATGGTGGAGTGATAACTATTGTTATAGAAGAACTCCATCAGGGGTAAGTATCAGCTCCAAGACTCCGAAAAGTTCAAAACACAACATCTCCACATATCCTCAAAAAATTTAATAGTCCTCTCAGACTGTCCATCGATCTGAGGATAAAAAGCTGTATTGAATTTCAATCTTGTACCCATCACTTTCTGTAATCCATTCCAGAAGTTCGATGTAAACACTCAGCCTCTATCAAATAAAATCGACTTTAGTACCCCATGAAGTCTCACGATCTCACTAACATATAACTCTGCATATTGGTCTACTGAATAGGTATCTTAACTGGCAAGAAATGAGCAGACTTAGTGAGTTTATCTACTATTATCCAGGTAGAGCCATGCTGTTTTGTGGTCTTAGGTAACCTTACCACAAAATCCATTGCTATGTCTTCCCACTTCCATTATGGAATGTAGAGTGGCTTTAGTAACCCCACTGGCCTCTGATGTTCTGCCTTTACTTGCTGACAAGTTAAGCATCTGGCAACAAACTCAGCGATGTCTTTCTTTATTCCTAGCCGCCAGTATAGTGTCTTAAGGTCTTGGTACATCTTGGTAGATCCCGAATGAAAGAGTAGGGTGTCATATGTGCCTCCTTCATAATATTCGCCTTAATCTCATCATCATTAGGCACAAAAATCCTGTCCTTGCATCGCATCAACCTTCATTTGGACATAGAGAGGTCGTTGTTACCATCTTCTTGTACCAAAGCCTCTTGTTTCATTAGGGCTTCATCTACTTTCTACCATTCTCTAAAATGATATATCAAAGTGGACTATAGGGTGAGAATTGTTAGACCTCCTATTACCAACTAAATTCCATCACTCTTGATCTCCTTTTTTCAGTGGTGCCTCTATTGTACTTAGGATTGAGACACTTTCATGCCTCTGTTCATAATCCTTGAGCAGTAACGAGTTATAAGCCACTACCTTTCCATTTTACATTAGCACGCATCCCAAGCCGTTCTTGGATGCATCACAATACACCACGAATTTTCCCTCTTCGGTGGGAACACAAAGGATAGGTGGAGAGATTAACTTATCTTTCATAGTCTAAAAACTCTCTTCACATATCTCTGTCCAAGTGAACCTCTAGTGCTTGTGGGTCAGATTGGCCAAGGACATTGTGATCTTGGAAAATCCCTCAATGAGCTTCTGATTGTAACCCACTAGTCCTAAGAAACTTCAAACCTCGGAGGAATTATTGGGTTGGAGCCAGTCCCTTATGGCATCAATCTTATCTAGGTCAACTGCTATTCCATCTTTGGACACTATATGCCCTAGGAAAGTTACTTGTTCTAACCAGATTCACACTTGGAAAACTTAGCATAGAGTTGATGTTCTCAAAGTCTGTTGAGCGTCAGTCTCAAATGCTCTTCATGCTCTTCCTTTGTTTTAGAGTAGATTAGGATGTCATCTACGAACACCACTACGAACTTGTCCAAAAAGCCCTTGAATACTCTATTCATCATACCCATAAATGTTGCTGGGGCATTAGTGATTCCAGAAGACATCACTAAAAACTCATAGTGCCCAAAACGTTCTGAATGCCATCTTGGGAATATCTCATTCCTTTACTTTGAACAGATGGTCCCCAGATTGCAGATCAATCTTGGAGAACACTACCGCCCCTTACAGTTGGTCAAAAAGCTCATCTATCCTAGGAAAGTAATACTTGTTCTTGTTTGTAACCTTATTGAGTTCTCTGTAATCGATGCATATTCTCATACTTCCATCTTTGTTCATCACAAACAGTACCGGTGCCCCCCATGGAAAATGACTTTGTCGAATGAAACCCTTGTCCAATAACTCATGTAGCTGGGTCTTAAGTTCTTTCAACTCTGTAGGTTCCATTCGGTAGCGTACCTTAGATATTGGTGCTATTTTGGTGCAAGTCTCTGCCCGAGGTCATCTTGGTAGATCCTCGGGAATTACTTCTGGAAACTCACAAACTATGTGAGCATTTTCTGGTTTCATCTCGGTCTCTCTGGATTTATCTACAACACTTTCCAAGTATGTTGAACAACCATGCTGCATCATGTTTCGAGCTTCCAATGTCGATATATTGGGTGTGTAAAATCACGTCAACTCTCCCTTAAAAGAAAAGGACATTTTCCATCTGATTTGAATTCTACTATTTTCCTTCGACAGTCAATAGTTGCCCCGAACTTGGTCAACCGGTCCATGCCAAGAATTACATCATAATCTTACATATCTAATTATATGAAGTTCCTTGGGCATTTTATGCCATCGAATACTTAGAAATTGATTATAACTACCTAGATGACAATATAACCTCACCTGATGGTAACATTGTACTAAAACTATTCTCAAAGAGTTTACAAGGAAATCCCAGTTTATCGATTACATTTAAAGCTACATAAGAATGAGTTGCTCCAAAATCAATGAGGTCTCTACACATCATGCCAAAAATAGAGAGCATACATGTGACAATGATGTTATTATTGGTCGCCTCTCCTAGAGTCAAAGAAAAGACCCTAGCTGGCACTAGATTTCTATTATTTCCTTGTTCAACTTCTGCCCTCCACTATGGGCAATCCTTCATCAAGTGGCCTACTTGACTGCACTTGTAGCATCTGTTTGAGCCTGCTTGATATTCTCCTAAATGTCTGCATGAACACTTGGGGCAATTGGGGAACTCAGTCTTGCGGTTTTGGTGTTTTCTGGGATTATGATTACTGTTGTAGTTGTTGTGGTTGTTGTGGTTGTTGTGATTACTATTGGGAGCTGTGATCTTGGGCCTTTTGTCAGTGCCACTGTTTTGACCCTTTTGGGACTCCCTCTTGTTTCTTTCTTGTAAGGCCTTATTCTTGTTGGCCTTAGTCCTTGCAGCACTATCCTTCCATATGCGGTTTTCCATGTACTCAGAATGTAACACCCTAGTTACCCCAAGACCGTTACGGTGAACGTTGAACCATGATTTTAACTCGCTACCCCAAGAAAACTCAATACTGCATGAATATAATATCAACAATGATTGTAATAATCATTCATGTCTTTCAGTCCAAAATAGAGGAGTGATAGTTGTAAAAGTCACTAAGGTGGGTTTCGTTCGCATCAGCCATGTGATGATAGGGTCACCTGAGCTTTACAAATAAGTGATCCTTTCACTAGCTTATCAAGATAGGTGTTTGATGAACTAGTCACCAACATAACCTACCACATGACCATAGAGTCACAACCATGGGATTCCGCTCCCTAGCCATGTGACAAAACAGTCACCTAGGCCTTAGGCCCTGGCTCTGAGTAACTAGTCTTAGACTAGTCAAGCGCTTATAATTTTCATCGACCTTAAGGTCGGTCCAGTATTAATGCTCCTAGAGTCATTCAACGCTTATATTGATTAGATCTAATCTTTTATCGGCTCTGTATTCATGATGCTTATGCCGTTTCTGACTCCCAGGTCAGTAATACGTGACCAGTGCCGATTCTGAATAGTCAGTGCCATACACAAGTAAGCAAGATTTGCTAAGCATTTAATATGCAATCAATGTCCACATTTAATAACCAACATGCCTCAACAACAACCACGCATGTCATATACACAAGGTGCCATTTTCTTACCTCTGGTTTAAGCGAGAATGAATAAAAGAACGACCCTTGAGAACAATTTGAATTTTTGATTCCTTAACGGTTACCTAATCATAACCAATTATAACCTCCATTAATGAAAATCAATAATAATAGGGTCTTGACCTAAACCCCACTCTCGGGACCTCGAAATGTACCCACACGATGAGTAGATTCGATCACAAGCCTTAAGGATTGAAACCCCGAGCCAAAAACCCTTAAAAACACTCAAAACGGGATTCTGAAGGAACTGAGTAGCGCCCCAACGCTACTCACTAGCATCCCAGCGCTCTACTCAGAACCAAAAATGCCCAAAGCCACCCCTTGGTAATGCTGTAGAGCCCCCTTGTGGGCGCTATAGCGCTACACCCAACCTGTTTTGCCCTTGAACTTCTCCCCTTCAACACCTCCATTTAAAACTTGATTCCAATGCTTCCAAACCTCATTTTAAGTGCCAAATTAACCCAAAAACCATCCCCACATGTCCTAGGCATCACAACCCCAAGAACCCTAGCCAAAACCCCAAGGAAAACCAATAAACCAACCTAGAAATCTCAATTGAAATCCATAACAAAAACATAGCAAACCGGAGATTTAATGGCTAGAATCTTACCTCAAGTTCAGATTATGATGCTATTCAATGGTGGAACACACTCCCAAGCCCTCAAGACTTACTTCCGAAGCTTGAATCCTCAAGTTAGGCTCAAAACTCCAAAGAAAAAATGAAGAGAAATGATGTATGAGAAAGGTATTTTCTATACTATGTTTTCTTCAAACTTCCACAGCCTTCATGGTTTAAAACAATCCTAGGGGTGAAAAGACTAAAATAGCCCTACGTAAAATAAAGGTTTCTAAAGGCTCCCAAGGAAAAAACTGTCATTTCCCGCCTATTTCGTTAATCATAATTAACACTCTTCATTTCTAGTTATTCTCGATATTCTCAATTGCCAATAATTCATATCTCGTTACCCTTTAATTACCTGCAACGTTCAAATCTCCAAATTACCCCGAGACTCGTCCTGAGCCCCGAACTTAATCTCGTTATGACTAAACTGCTAATTTTCACTCAAAGATCGTCTCATGCCGAATGGCTCGAACAAATCCACATTATAATGTGGCCTCAACAATAGATCATCGACATGCATACAAATATACAATTACACCCTCAACGGGAAAAATTACCAAAACACCCCTGTAATGAAATGTGGACCCACATGCATGCATTTAACATCATATTATAATATAATTTACATAAACATGCATATAATAGTTTAATGGCATAATAAATCAATTATGGCCCTCTCGGCCTACTAATCCAACCATTAAACCACATTAGGGATTTTGGGGCATTACACAGAATCTAAAGCTTTGTTCAGAATCTCAACATAGCTAACTAACTCTGTACTGGTCATCTTGACATCTTTGAAAATCACAGGCTTTAGTCCTCTTATGAATCTTTGAATTCTCATGGTTTCCATTGGGACTATCTCAGGTGAAAACATTGCCAATCTGTCAAACTTCTGGGCATACTGTATGACTAAAATACTACCATGTGTGAGCGTCACAAACTCATAAACTCTAGTTGCTAGCACTGCAACGCTGTAGTACTTTTTGCTAAAGACTTATACGAAGTTAGCCCAAGTCATGGTGTCTAAAGTTTGCATCCTCTTAACCACGTCCCACCAAATTCTAGAATCCATTTTTAGGATTGCTAATTATCTTGTTGTCCCTAGTAATCCTTAGTTTGTACCAGTATCCTTTGTCTTGTTTTGTTATGTCGCAACTCATTACTCATCCTCATTTTTCATTGATTAGTAGCTTGTCATTGTCCTCTATGTTAAACTTCATTGTCATGGATTTACTCGCCTCATCGCATCCTTAGTCTCCATCCACTACATCAAGGTTTTGCTATTGTTCACTACAAAATGTTGTGGGGTTTTCACTTTGTATGCTCCTTCGCTGAAGACTCCTTAGAGACTGTGTGTATCGATCTAATTAACAACACATCGCAAGATAATGTCGTGGAGTAATCTCCATAATCTATGTCTTCTAACTTATTAATGATTGTGTAATAAAGCTTGTGTGTCCTTTGGTCTTGATAGTGTCTAGTTATATTATCGTCATTGTATTCCATTCTTTAATTTACTTAAAACTTGATAGTGTCATACTTGCGATTTCCTATGATGCATCTTGTTGACATGGCTTTTCAGCAACAAGGGATTTAGAAATCTGACAATAGAGAAACTAGGCTTTTAATAAATCGAATAGAAAGAAATGAAAAAAAAGCAAGAGCACAAAATACTAACACAATTTTACATGGTTCAATGGTTAAAATCCACCTAGTCCACGAGTCACTCTTATTGATTTGTTTTGGACTCTTGATGGAATTATTTATGACAATTTCAACAGAGTTTTTTCATACAGAAATTCAATCCCTTTTTCTATAAGTTCCCCTTGTATTTATAGGAGATTATCATGGATAGTTTTTGGGTAACCGTACATTAATATAATAACCTACAAATTTAGGTACTTCCCATTTACAAAAATACATAACTGCCTATTAATTCTATACCTGTTATATAAGGTAATAAACACATAATAAAATCTAGGCATTTATTAGGCGTATAAGGAATCTCCAAGTCTTTTGGGATCCTTCACTATGCATCATAGTTAGGCGTTCGCAAGATGAACACACTCCTCGAGCTGGGTGTTGTAGGACCAATGCGAACTGACTCGGGTCATGTTTCACGAGGGAGATTTGGGCGATGTGTACCTCGAACTAACTTGGTTGAGTAAAAGGCAATCTGGAGACTTTCTGGTTGTCGTAGGTTGTCAAGTAAGCTCGATCTGCTCACTCCAGAGTTAACAAGATACTCTTTATATGTACATTTTCTTCATACACTTGTTTGCCAACAGTAACTCGTGTTGAGTAATTCAATTCGTATTTTTAGTGTACAACATTTTCCCCCCAAGTCCCTGCTCGTGTTACATCACAAATTTGCTAATTAGGCTTAGTGCCTTAATTTGTGTGCAAGGAGGGCATATATGGATATTATGTGCATTTTTATGATTTTATGCATGATTATGTGAGATATAGTATGATATGACTATTCTAGCATGTTTAGGTGTATTAAACATGCATGTGGATCCATTTTTTATTAGAATGGTATATTCTTAATTTTGACCAATTGATTGTATATTTGAAAAAATATGTGTTTTGTGATTTAGACCACATTATTATGTGGATATATTTGGGTTATTCGGCACGAGACGATCCTAGTAAGCTAGTTAGCGAAAAAGTCACAACGGTATTAAATACCCAGCTCGAGGTGAGCCTAGGGGTATTTTGGTAATTTATTATATTATAGGGGTCTATCAAGTAATGGGAAATTATTTGGTGATTATGTGGTATATTTGGATTAATTGGGAAATTATGAGGTAATTTTAGGATTAGTGAGAAATGGTTGATAAAGACCAATTTGCCCTTGAGAGCATTAAAGGACTTAGGTTTGACCACATGGTAGTTTGATATTTTTTAAGTTTTGGGGTGACTTAATTAAGTGGAAACTATCATAATTTGGTAGAAAGCACCAAAGGCAGCACCATTACTTTCTCTCTTTCGTTTTCCCTTGAGCTCTAAGAAGACTTGGGTAAAGTTTTGAATTTTGAGGAGAATTAGCTTGGAAATTGGAGGCTTGAAGCTGAGAATTGAGTTAGGAGCCACTTAGGGGTCGAATTACATAGCTGAGGTAAGATCCCATGCTCTGTTTTGAATGAATTTTTGGTGGTTAAAGTTTTTTCTTGAGTTTTATGCTTATAGTTGGGTTTTGAATTGGAATAAGGTTTTGGCTTGGTTTTTGGGGGTGTTTTTGCTGCCTACGAGGTGCTGTTATGAGTTTAGAACTCAGTTATGGGTTTTGTAACCCCCTACTACGCAAGGACCATTACACTGTGTATTTTAAATAGTGCCAAACTCGCTAAATGAGTCATTTGGCCATAATCATGTAACTAAACGTGATTAATAGTTTAGGGTTAAAATTTTTGCTCAAAAGGTGCAACTGTTTCACTAAAACATCTACTTCCATACATGTGATCCCAAAATACATTTAAAAAGGTGAATTACAACTGAAAAGTTACAACCAGTCGCCCTAAGCAGCAAGAAAGGGTTTGACCCTAGTTCCTCTTTATAACCTCAGACGTGGTGGTTGAGTAGCTGCATATGTACACATCGTGACCTAAACTCTCCAACTCAAGGATGGCCAACTTTCTTTCCCCCTTACCTGCGCCACAAAGCACCCGTGAGCCAAGGTTCAGCAAGAAAACTTAAACATGCTCATAAGCAGTTAATAACATGTTACCAAATCATAATAAGCATGCCTAGCAGTTGTAACTCTACTCATGCATGCACACCACTCATATAAATGACTACAGTGTCATATACGGCCGGTTTCCATAATTAACTGAATGATAAGTTAAACTAAGGCCCAGTGCCCTAGGATATGGGACTAATAACTCACCCCAGGGCCTATTGCCCTATCCTCTATATAACCAGCATTGGAGCTGGCCCAGCGTACCTGGCGCTGAATTTTCCATGACCAATAGGTCAGACAAGCGTATAATGCGCTCTTGATTAGGCATAACCATATCCACTAGTGCTCAGTGTGCTATTGTCACCATTGACTTATAAGCCAATGTTTTCGGCCCGCCTTCAGTGTGCTAATGCCGTTCTTTGCCCATTCTAGGATATGGGACTAATAAGTCACCCCGGGACCCTTAGCCCTAATCTCTGTATAACCAGCCTTGGAGCTGGCCCAGCGTACCTGGCGCTGAATTTCTCCTTGCCAATAGGTCAGACAAGCAAACAATGCACTCCTGATCAGCCTAACCAAAATGACCAGCGCTCAACACACTATTTTTGTCCTTGACTCATAAGTCAATGCTTTTTAACCAGCGCTCAGTGCTATTGTCAACCTTGACTCATAAGTCAACTTTTCAACCAGGGCTTAATGCTATTGTAGACCTTGACTCATAAGTCAATGCTTTTCGACCAGCGCTCAGCACCATTGTCGACCTTGACTCATAAGTCAATGCTTTTCTCAATTATATAATGCTAACAAACATTATAAATATCTAGATACCGAGAATTCAATGTGCTTAATCAATCATTCACATCATGCACATTCTCAGAGGCCCAATGTAACGACCCAAAATTACTAATAACGCTTAAGGGCCTTAATTAGTGTGCCGGGAGGGCATAATTGGTTTTTGTGTGATTTAAATGATTAAATGCATGATTATGTGATAGGCATGCTTACATGATTATATGGATATATGAGATGCATGATTATAAGTATTAGTATGCATGTAGGCCCTGTTTAGATTATAAGGGCATATTCGTAATTTTGTCCCGTTGAGGGCATAAACTTGACTATTTGTGATAAATTGTTAAGACTACATTATTATGTGGATGTATTTGTAGCATAAGGCTTGAGGCGATCCCATTCCACGATACTAGTTGAGAGTCACGATTGTGGTAAGTAATGGTTAGTTGAGGTGGCAACCATTAGTAACCCTGGTGTTAAAGGTATTGGTGAAATAAGAAAGGAAAAATTGTATTTTAGCAAAGGGTGGAATGACTGGGTTACCCTTGAGGTTTAGGAAGGAAGTGTTTAGAAGGAGGGGTAGAAAGGTCATTTATGTTTTTAAATGAGATAAACTTAGCTGAAATTAGCTTTAACGTTTTAGCCATTTCTAGAGGAGTTTGGTCATTTAGTTCAAGGGTTCAAAGGGGAAAGGAGGAGCTGAAGTTGAGAAGCTAAACTTCTTGAGGAATTCGGGAGTAAAATCAAGCTTTGGAGGAGGATTTACAGCTAGTAATCCTTAGGAATTTCAAAATCTAGAAGAGGTAAGAACTTCAATTTCTGGTTTTCAATTCTGCTTAATGTTCTTGAGAGTTTTATATTTTGATTTCTGAAATCTGGGTTTGGGATGAAGTTATGAGGAACCTAAGCTTGAGGGTCTGACAATTGAAGCTTGTAAGGAAATTGAAGCAACCTAGGGTTAGATTCTTTCATCAGAGGTAATAAATATTGACCTTAATTGTCTGGATTTTCTGGTTCAAGATGGTGTTCTTGAGCTTTAGAGCTCAAGTTTAGGTTTCTGTGTTTGATGTTGCTTTCAGCTAGTTTTTGATTTTATTAGGTTGTATTGGGTGAGCTATAATGGTTTAAGGACTTGATTTTGAGTTTGGTGGAAAATTGGGATGGATTTTTGGAGCTTTGGCTTAAGGAAGTTCGATGGAAAACCCAGAAAAACCTTACATGTGTTGGTTGTAGAGCTGTAGTGCTAGCATTGGAGCGCTACAGCGCTAGGCTTCGTTTTCTGGAAGGATTTTGTCCCTGTTTGTAGTGCTGTAGCGCCCACCTAGTGGTGCTGTAGTGCTACCCTGCCTCCAGAAATGGGTTTTGGGTATTTTTCTTAGGGTTTTTGCTTGGGGGCTCGGGGGTCGATTCCACCACCCCGTTTGGTGGAATTGGGCTTCTCGAGGTCTTGGGATTGGTCCCGAAGTTGGGTTATGGAATTGAGATTTAATGATGGTTCTACTTTATGGAATGTGACTAGGTGTACTCTAGGACTCGGTCAGGATTGTGCTCGAGGATCGTTTCTTTTAAACAAAGCCCTCGAAATCAAAGGTAAGAAAACTGCACTCGATTATGTGGTTATGTTGGGACTAAGAGTTCCCTATACTTGTATGTGATGTCATAAGATGGTATTATTCCATGGGAACATGTGATAAATGACCTAAGAGTTCTGAAATCTATATTTGCGCATAGGACTCGGCTCGACCACTGGTAGTTGAGGTTAAGTATATAATCACTGAGCTCGGCCTAAGTGAGCCGGAGTCAGTGGGATAATCAGAGGGTGCGGCCTAAGGGCGTCGACCCTGGATATTGTGTTATATGTTTGTTGTTATGAGTCTGATGATTATGGAATGTTTATTATCTGGACAATTGATTATTGGTTTGCAGATTGAAATCATTGATTATGTGAGCAATTTGACCTGCTGAGTATCTGATTGATGATTTGTGAATTATCTGACTGTTGATTATCATTTATGTTCTATATTATGGTTTTCTTGCTAGGCCTTGGCTCACGGGTGCTACGTGGTGCAGGTAAAGGCAAGGGCAAAGTGGACCAGTCTTGAGTTGGAGAGCTCTGGGCAGAATGTACATAGTTAGCTGATCGACTGCCACAGCCGAGGATCGGTACAGGCACATGAGAACTTAAAGTGCCTGTTTTGCCATTAGAGTGGCTTTTGGTTGTACATAAAATTTGAAATTTTGTAAACTATCCTTTGAAACCTATTTTGGGATCCCATGTATTAAACGTTTATTTCAATGAGAAATTTTCTATTTATGACAAAAATGTTTTAACCCTAACCTAATTACGACTTTAGGATCACGTTTTCAACTATATGACTTGATTAGCAAGTCTTGCACATTTATAATCACTCAGTGTAACGACCTTGGTTATTCAGGGTGTTACACCCAAGCTCTAATCAAATCTATATTCAACATTCAGATCATGCCCTAATCATATACATCACGTATTGGGTGCAGTTTTCTTACCTTTGGTCCAAGCACAATTTACGAATAAGCGACCCTCGAGAAAGATCTCATTTCCGAGCCCCTAGCAATAACCTAGTAACAAACAAGTATAGAATCCTGTAAAAAATGAGTAAATAAAGGCTTCTGGACTGAGTCCTAGTCTCCGAGACATCAAATCCTACTTCACTGAGTAGTAGGATCGATCCTCAGCCCTTAGGTTTGAGTTCCCACACTCAAAACCTCCCCAAGGCCCAAAATCCCTTAAGCGTCACGACCCCCAAGCATTTGAGATGCTACCCGCTCAAGGCAAAGGCCCAAGCCTCAACCTTGCCTACACCTGTGCCACAGCGCGCCCTAACAGGCGCCGCGACACCAATAGCCCTGTGGCACCTACTTCTCCTTCGACCAATTTGAGCCGCGGTGCCCCAAGAATAGGGCCACGGCTCGACATGAAAACTCAGATTTTTTTTCTGTTTTCCTCAAGCCAAATCCCTCCAAAAACCTATCCAAACAGTGCCCAAGCTCATAATTTAATCTCAGAACATCATCAGTACATCCTAGGCAACAAAATCTGAATTACAAACGAATCAAAAACTCATCAAAACATAAAAATCCAATTAAACTTAAGAAACTCAAAACTTAAATCTTGGATTATCTCTTATTAAGTAGTTTCCCAGCTAAATCCTCCGGCTATCAAGCTTCTAATCTTCCCTAGAATTTTTATGACTCTAACCTTGCTTGAATCTGAGCCTTAAAACTTGAGTTTCCTTCGAAAATACTATTGAATGCCAAAAAGAGAACATGAGAGAGAGAGAGAGAGAGAGAGAAAGTGTTTGAATGTACTTTTTGTTTCTGTCAGGTTAATTCGAGCTTAAGTAATCTTAAACATATCCCAAGGCTCAGGGTACTGCAAAAACATCCCCAAGGGTAAAATATTCAAAATCCCCAAAATTCCCTCCTGATCTCACTAACTCCAAATATATCCTCAAATATTTATTCCCATTACCCAATATCCTGGTAATGTACTAAATACCCAAAATACCCCTTGACTCTCCCCGAGTCAAGTATTGGTTCCGTTGTGACTTTCCCACTAGCTTGCTCCCTAGGATCGCCTCATGCCAAGTAACCCAAATATATCCACATAATGATGTGGTCCCACACATATATCACATTAATGCCAAATATATCCATAACATGCCAAATTATGAAAATTGCCTTTTTAATCAGAAATGGGCCCACATGCATATTTAATACACCTAAACATGCATATCAAGTCATATTATAATATAACTCAGATAATAATATAATGATATACATATATATCTCATAAACACATAATTTCCATAACTTGCCGTCCTGCCCCCCTAATTAAGGCCCTAATCCTTATTAGGTAATTTGGGACGTTACAACTATCCCCTCCTTACAAGAATTCTGTCATCGAAATTTTACCTGAGCAGCTCGGGATATATATCATGCATATCTAGCTCTATCTCTTAGATCGCTTCCTCAACCTTGTTGTTCCTCTATAATACATTAACTAAAGGAATGGTTTTGTTCCTCAGGACCTTGTCCTTCCTATCTAAAATCTAAATTGGCTGCTCCTCATAGGATAACTTTGCCTCGAGTTCTAGATCCTCATAACTCAACACATGAGTCTCATCTAATACATGTTTCCTCAACATGGAAATATGAAATACATTGTGTACGATCGATAGTGCCGATGGTAAGGCCAATGTATAGGCCACCTGACCAATCCTCTCCAGGATCTCAAATGGTCCTACAATTCTAGGGCTCAACTTGCCCTTTCTCCCCAAATCTCCACACCACTTTCTATGGTGAGACTCTGGAAGACATAGCCTTCCACTTGGAACTCCACGTTACTGCATTTCAGATCAACATAACTTTTTTGTCTATTTTGAGAAGCGAGCATCTGAGCTCTAATCTTTTCCATAGTCTCATTGGTCCTCTAAACTACCTCAGGACCCAAATATTTTCTCTCACCCATCTCATCCCAGTGAATGGGCAATCTACACTTCCTACCATACATCATCTCATAAGGTGCCCCTCCAATAGTCAACTGATAACTATCATTATCAGAAAATTATATTAGAGGCAAATATTCATTCTCGGACCCTTCAAAGTCCAATACACATGCTCTAAACATGTCCTCTAATATTTGGATAATCCTCTCTGATTTACCTTTAGTCTGAGGATGATAAGCAGTACTGAACTTCCATTGTGTACTCATCACCTTCTGTAATCTTCCCCAAAACTTGCAAGTAAAGACAGGGTCCCTATCCAACATGATGGAACTCGAAGTCCCATAAAGTCGTACTATCTCTCTCACATCGAGATCTGTATACTGGTTGTTGACCTTGATTTTGGCCAACTGACACGGAGTCAAATTTGCTTGATGTGGACAAACATGTTGGAAAAAATATGATGACGAAATAATAAAGAACACAAGAGTTTATAGTGGTTCGGCCCCAGAATCTAGTAATGACCTAGGTCCACTTGAATTGTTATTGATATAGGATTCAAAGGAGTGATCAAAGAACTAGGGTTCAATGAGTTTCACCAACCTCTGAAGAACAAGACAATATATCAAATAGAATCACTCTAGTCTCAAATAATTCGGAGGCCAAAAGTCCCTTCCTTGAGCTATCTTTCTTTATTTATAGGCTCAAGGGGGATTACATTAATTTGTTATAGATATTCTTTCCTAAATAATCGGATACTCAAGAAATTATGGGAGTCAATTTCGGGATTGACTAAGATCTTTATAAAAGTATCATGAGGCACGCGGAACCTGCGACCATACTGGTCGCAGGTAAGCTTCGACTGCCTTTTTCTTATAATATCTCTTCTGGTCGATACCCTAGCAGAATTCTGCCAAGTGTCAGCCACGTGTCCGAGAATCACTTGCCACGTCATTCGTGCCTGTTTTTTGGATAACATTTGCCCCCCAAGTTTATTAATTACGAGAAATAAATAAACTTTTGAGGAAATGACCCTTCGGTTACCCCACCATACCTGTTAGAACCCTTCGTGTGTTCTTGGAAAAAGCAACCTACCCTTGTCTAATCACTGCTTTTCGCTTCCCAAGTAATGTTTCGATGACTATCACTCTTCCCCATACTTCGAAAAAGGGGAAGCTGATGATTACTTCCTTTTAATGCTTTCGGACAAAAATATATATATAGCCTCTTCAAAGTTTCCCTTTCCTTTTTACGCAAGCCATCACTCTTTAAAGAAACCCTAACACTAGAGCTTCTGTTTCCCTCTGAATACCGTCCTTCGGTGTTCCAAGATTCAGTTCATGAGCCCTTTTACGCCCGAAAAGTTTCTCAAATTTCCACGATCTTCGTCCTGGTAAGTTTCTGGATTCTTACACTTTATATTTTTGCCGTGCATGCTTCTGTAGATCGATTGTTGGGTTCATTCATTTCTGGGTTGAGATGCATGTCAGTAGAGGGGTTTAATAGGTGAAACTGAATGTTGTGTGATATTTCTCTGTTACTAAGGAGTTACGAGTTAGTTTGGTAGTTAAGATCATGGACTTAGGACGTAAAACCGAAGTGAAAATTCGATTTTTATGCCAGCTGAAAAACTAGGTTTTTCCCGCCCTAAGAGGAGCTGAAAAAGCTTTTTCAAAAAACTTTTTGCTTTCACTTTTGATCTGTTTCTCAAACTGTTCGCGTGAAATTTTTTAGTTTTTTGTTAGAATGCTGCTGTATAAAAGCTTAACTTTTATACTCGACCAGCGTTATTCTAAAAAACTTTCAAAATTCTTCATCCTCACCTCCCCATTCTTCTGTTTGCAGACTTTAATGCCAGATTTGTGGGGAGGTGAACGGCCCATCGATGACGATCTTCTTGCCCAGCTGCTCAAGGGCGAAGAACAATCGATCGACCGAGTTCACGAGATTCCATGTTCACAATCTTCTCCTAGACATCGACCATCACCACCTCAAATGGCCCGCTCTAAGTCCTTAGGCAAGAAAAGACCTGACTCTGAAAATAGTTCAAACTCTCCTGCCCAGCCTGATTCACAGGCTAGGGTTCCCTCGACCAGTGGTTGAGAAAATGCCGCCCCAGACCCTCGTATCCAAGTCAGGGCCCGCCCTCAGCATCAAAACCTTCCTGATGTCGAGTGGTATCTCTCCCCCACCAGCCAAGTGACTCCTCGGATGCTTGCCAATTATCGCAGGAAGTATCCTCTTACAGGAGTCAATCTCACAATCCCGGCTGCTGACCAAAGAGCTAACCTTCCCGAGGGTGCCTATAGCGCTTGGTCCAAGTATCACATAGAGGCGGGGGCTATCCTCCCTCTACATCCTTTCTATTAGGGGGTGGCCAACTATTTTGGTGTCGCCCCCTTTCAAATTACTCCAAATGGATAGAGAATGCTGGTCGCACTCTATATCCTGTATAAACTTAAAAAATGGCCAGAACCTACCCATCATGAGGTTAATTTCCTCTTTGACCTTAAGTCCAACCCTCAACAATACGAGACGGGCTTCTTCCATCTCCGTCACCAGGAAACTAGCCGAACTTTCCTGAGTGACACTACCCATATTTCCAACGTGGGGCAGTACAGTAAGGAGTACTTCCTCACACCGGACATGACTACAAACAACCTGGCCTTCGCTCGTGGAGGTAAATGCTTTTTTCACTGGTCGCTACTTTTCCTTAACAAATTCTCCTGAAATTTTCTAAAGTATATTATGCCTTTCAGGACCATGGTTACGTCCGAACCCAACACCAGACATGGTGTTGAGGTCCAACGCACTGCCCAGGATGGCAGACGCAGAAAAAAGCGTCAAGTCCCTGGTCACTGATGAAAATATGAGGCTTTCTGGCCTCCTGGCTCCTCGCCATGAAACAAGAGGACCTGTGGTAGCAGATGCCATGACCGAGGGGGATCCCAAGCAACAACCCCGGGGTCTCCTCCCCGAAGGAGGCCAACGGGGGTTACGATCAGGGAACCACTGGCGTCCCTCCAGCAGAGAGGCCTTCTGCGCCCCAAGGCAAGGGGAAACAAAAGGCAACAGAGTTTTTCATAGACCTGGATGAATCCTCAGATGAAAATGGTACTGTTATTTTGCTTTTAAATAGCTTGCCAATACCATGTCAAACGACAATTTTACATATACTCCAAATCTAGGGCCAGACTTCTTCGTGCCAGATAGTGAGTGTATGACTAATAGAGTCAGTAGTATAGCGACCAGTAGTTGTGGCAAGGGTATTAAACTTTGTGACCTCTTTTCTGTTTTACCAAGAGTTTTCATCCGCCTTTATCTTATCATTTGCATATTTTTCTTTGTACACAGAGATGGCCACTCCCAACGTTTTCGATTTGTACCAGGCTGAAGAGGAGGTAGAAGTCCCCCTGGTTCGACGAAAGACATCCAGGAGGCATAATGGCGAATCAAGCCAAGGACCTCCGGCCAAGAAGGGTCGAACAGAAGATCCTTTCAGGGATGCACCAACTGGGCAAGCTTCTGTTCAGCCTTCTGCTCCTGCTGAGAAGGAAGCTGCTCCTGCTGCCAACCCTCCACCTGCGGTCCGAAGGGAGCACACTCTGCGAGCAGAACTTCTCGGGGAAAAGCTCTTGAACCGCTCCCTGCGATCAGCTAAGGATCGCCTTGCTCATATCTTGAAGCATGACTGTTGCAGGGAGGCAATGGCTGAAGCTGAGGGCATGGGGGTTGACCAAATCCTCAACAGGGCTCTTAACGAAGTGGCCAGCATAAGTATTTTTTCTCTTGAATTTTACTTCTCCTTTTTGTAGTGTAGTCTAACTTTTATTTCCCTGACTACAGGCCATGTTGACAGTAACTACCGCTCGCACCCGTGCCCTTGCCACCATCGATCAGGCTCGGGCCAAGGCCGTCGAGGAGTTCCAGTTGAAAGCCACTGAGGAGCTTCAGGCTGCAGAAGCCGGGCATGCTGGGGAGTTGGAGGTGGTCACCCAGCAGAAGGATGCTGCGGTGGCAAAGCTGGCAGAGGCTGAGTCTTCTAAGGCAGCTATGAAGAAGCAGAGGGATGAAAACCAAGATTCCAGCCGAGTCCAATATTGTGAAGTCAAGATGCTCAAGGAGGAGCTCCTAGATAAGGACAAAGCCATAGCCGTTCTTGAGAGTCAAGTAGAGCAGCTGAAGCTTACCAATGCTAATAATCTGGAGAGGTACAAGAATGCGACACTTCAGTGTTTCTACGATTTTTGGAAACACAACCGGGGTGCCAATTTTAACTACCTTCTAAAAGATGCCAGGAATGCTGAGTTGGCCCGATGTACTGCTCGATTAGCTGCAGAAGAAGAAAGAGCAAGGATCCCCGCTTCCCCAAGCATTCAGCCGGCCGCGGTCGAAGAGGAAGGAGGAGTTGTTGATGATGCAGCCAACCAGAATGTTGAGCAAGACCCTCCTGCTCCTTAAACTTATTTTTATTTCTGTTCGATTACACGACCCACGAGTCGTGAAGTAAAGACTAAAAAGTTGTTTACATTTAAATTTGCTACATGGGCAGCAAATTTTCCTTTTACTTTGAACAATTACATCCAAGCAGTACTGCTTGCGGTGTAAAAGAATGCCATTTGATATTATAATATTTTTATCTATTATAACATCTGTTCACATGACCGAACTTAGCATAGTACTTTGGTTTGATTCAACAAAATATAAATTTTGAAAAATACTCTAAGTATCTTAGCATACTTTCACTTATTTTGTCCATGTGTTTACATACCTCTTGGTATGCTTTGCTATCGATGTATCTTATATGCCCCCAAGTGATTGAGGAGCTTTAGGTCCTTGGTCACTTGCCTTGACCGCGACCTGTGCGAACATTGCTGCTCGGTAGGAAACGTAACACTTATAATACAGCAAAACAACACACGTAACAAACAAATACTTGTAAAAAAAATTTACATAGGTTGGCAAGAATGACTGGCTGCACACAGTCCCTTATAATGTCGTATTAAAAATGGAATAATCATGTCTTTACGAGTGATCTTAGAAAAGATCTTACACTTATAAGCGATTAGCCATACAACGTGGCTAACCCTTTTTCAAAACTTGTAAAAAGTAAAAATTAATACATGTCAGTCCTTTAAAAAGGACTGTTTATTGGTAGTACTTGCGTAGGTGTTCACCGTTCCAATAGCGTGGAACGAGATCTCCATTTAAGCGTGCAAGTTTGTAGGTGCCTGGATGAAGGACTTCTTCAATCTGGTAAGGTCCTTCCCAGTTTGGTCCGAGCACTCCAGCAGTGGGGTCGCGGGTATTCAAGAAAACTCATCGTAGCACTAGGTCACCAACGTTGAATTTCCTTTCTTTTACTTTTGAGTTAAAATACCAGGCGAACTTTTGCTGGTACACAGCAACTCGGAGTTAGGCTCGTTCTCGTATTTCTTCAATTGAGTCTAAGGACTCCATCATCAGTTGGCTATTCTGGCTCTGGTCGTATGTAATGCGTCGATGTGAGGGGGGATCTAATTCGACAGGTAACATAGCTTCATACCCGTATGCCAAGGAAAACGGGGTGTGACCCGTCGCTGTTCGATGAGAAGTTCTATACGACCAGAGGACTTCAGGAAGCTGTTCTGGCCATGCTCCTTTAGCGTCTTCAAGCCTTTTCTTCAGGGTGTCTTTAAGCGTTTTATTCAATGCTTTGACCTGCCCGTTTTCTTGCGAATGCGCGACTGAAGAAAAGCTTTTAATAATCCCGTGCCTTTTGCAGAAGTCTGTGAATAAGTCACTGTCAAACTGGGTTCCATTGTCTGAGACAATCTTTCGAGGCAAACCATACCGGCAAACAATGTTCTTGATGACAAAGTCAAGAAAGTTCTTGGTCGTTATGGTAGCAAGTGGTTCATCTTCGACCCATTTGGTGAAGTAGTCGACTGCTACAACTGCGTACTTCACTCCGTCTTTTCCTGTTGGCAGGGATCCAATCAAGTCTATACCCCATACTGCAAAAGCCCAAGGACTCTACATCTGTTTTAACTCGTTTGGAGTTGCGCGTGGGATTTTGGAAAATCTTTGACATTTATTGCACTTTCGCACAAACTGCATTGAATCTTCATTCATAGTCGGCTAGAAATAACCCTGCCCTAGAATCTTTTTCGCCAAACTTTGCCCCCAGCGTGATCTCCGCAGAAGCCTTCATGTACTTCCTTCATTAGCTCCTTAGCTTTCTCTGGTGTAATACATCTGAGCAGTGGCATGGAATATCCCCTTTGGTATAGAACATTATCGACCAGTATATACCTAGCAGCCTGCCTTTGAAGAGTTCTGGCCTTGTTTCTATCTGCTGGTAGTACACCATTTGTAAGATACTCTAAATAAGGCGGCATCCATGTATCCTCCATTCGGATTTCCATACTGGTTTCATTTGCTCGTATGCTTGGCTCGCTCAATCTTTCTACTGGCACAATATTCAAAGTGTCAGCATCTTTTGCGCTCACGAGTTTGGCTAAGGCAT
This sequence comes from Humulus lupulus, assembly GCF_963169125.1. Classification (NCBI taxonomy): domain Eukaryota; kingdom Viridiplantae; phylum Streptophyta; class Magnoliopsida; order Rosales; family Cannabaceae; genus Humulus; species Humulus lupulus. Next base: position 219,766,794 of record NC_084793.1, read on the forward strand.
CTGCGTTCGAATTCTGATCCTGCGGTATCTGCTGGAGGGTATACTTCGTGAACTGGGCTAACAGGTCTTTAGTTTTGTTCAAGTAGGCCACCATTTTTAGGCCTCGCACTTGATATTCCCCTAAGACTTGATTCACTACCAGCTATGAATCACTGTAAATATCCAGCACCTTTATACTCATGTCTTTTGCCATTCTTAATCCAGCGAGGAGTGCTTCGTATTCTGCTTCATTATTTGACGCGGTGAAGTCGAATCTAATGGCGCAGTGAAATCGATGCCCTTCTGGTGTTATCAAGATCACTCCTGCTCCCGCGTGAGATTCGTTTGACGACCCATCTGTGAATAACTTCCACGAAGGAGCTTCATCTTGAGGCTCAGGCGCACTAGGATTTTCGCACTGCTCGCTGTCCGGGAGTTCGGTGAACTCTGCAATAAGATTAGCCAAGACTTGTCCTTTTACTGCTGCTCGTGGTGAATACGAAATATCGAACTGCCCCAGTTCGACTGCCCATTTTAATAAACGCCCAGCTGCCTCTGGTTTTTGGAGGACTTGCCGAAGGGGCTGGTCAGTTAAGACTGTAATGGGATGGGCTTGGAAGTAAGGACGTAGCTTCCTTGAGGCCAATATTAAATAGTATGCTAACCTCTCGATGGGAGGATACCTCAGTTCTGCTCCGATCAGCCTCTTGCTTACATAGTAAACCGCTTTTTGTACGCCTTCTTCCTCTCGTACTAGTACCGCACTAGCAGCAACTTCAGTGATCGCCAGGTAAATGAACAAATTTTCTCCTTCGATAGGTTTTGATAAAATAGGAGGCTGTGCCATATGGGCTTTCAAGGCCTGAAAAGCTTGCTCGCAGTCTCCTGTCCATTCAAATTTCTTATTGCCCCTAAGTAGATTGAAGAAAGGGATGCACTTATCCGTTGACTTTGAAATAAATCTACTTAGGGTTGCAATCCTCCCAGTTAAACTTTGTACGACTTTGATCATCTCGGGCGATTTCATGTCCATCAGGGCTTTTATCTTGTCGGGGTTGGCCTCGATTCCTCTTGAATTAACAATGAACCCCAAAACTTCCCTGAGCCAACTTCGAAGGAACATTTGAGAGGATTTAGTTTCATCTGGTACTTGTTCAATACATCGAAACACTCTTGCAAATCCTTCATATGTCCTTTTGCCTTTTTCGACTTTACCAGCATGTCATCCACGTACACCTCCATGTTTACGCCGATCAACTCTTTAAACATGTGGTTAACCAATCACTGGTAAGTCGCACCTGCGTTTTTCAGTCCGAAGGGCATTACTTTATAACAGTATAATCCCGTATCGGTGCGAAAGCTGGTGTGATCCTCGTCAGGGGGATGAATGCTAATCTGATTGTAGCCTGAGTATGCATCCATGAAGGAGAGGATCTCGTGTCCTGCAGTAGCATCGACCAACTGGTCGATCCTTGGGTGTGGGAAGCAATCCTTCTGGCAGGCTTTATTGAGGTCTGTAAAATCCACACAGGTTCGCCATTTGCTGTTAGGCTTGGGAACCAGTACTGGCTTGGAGACCCACGATCGATAAAATGCGACCCTGATGAACCCATTCTCCTTTAATCTCTCAACTTCTTCTTTTAAGGCTCTCGACCGTTCCTTATCGAGCAGCCTTCTTTTCTGTTGCACGGGTGGAAAACTCTTGTCTATGTTCAGGACATGGCTGATAACTGCAGGGTCTATCCCAACCATGTCTTTGTGCGACCAGGCAAAGACTTCTTGGTTTTTCTGCAAAAACTCCACCAGTGCATGCTTCGTGGTTGGTTCTAGGTTTTTCCCGACCTTCACGACTCTGGTCGGGTCTTTCTCGTCAAGTTGGACCTCTTCCAGGTCCTCGACGAGTCCAACGTTTTCTTCAAAATCCCCAAAGCGAGGATCTAAATCTCTATCCTCACTTTGGGCAACACCCTATTTGGTGACTTCATCACTGGATTGGGCTTGTGTATCCATTGCCATCTTCAACCTATCTGGGGGAGTGCTCTTTGACGTTCCCTTCTTTGCCTTCGTGACTGAGGCGTTGTAGCACTCCCTAGCCTCCCTCTGATTTCCCAACACGCATCCTACCCCTACGTCTGTCGGGAATTTCATGGCTAGGTGCCACATAGAGGTGACGACCCATAAATCAACCAGTATAGGCCTCCCAATGATGGCATTGTACGCCGAAGGACAATCGACTACTATAAAAGTAGCGAGTAATGTCCTGGTAGCAGGCGCTGTACCTGCTGTCACTGGTAGTCTGATTGACCGTGCGGGGGCGAGTCCCTCACCAGAGAAGCCGTATATTGTTTGATTGTAGGGCTCCAGGTCCTTAACGGACAACTTCATGCGTTCCAGTGAATACTTATACAGGATGTTCACAGAACTTCCTGTATCAACCAGCACTCTCTTCACCATCATGTTGGCCATTTGGATATCCACGAACAGCGGATCGGAATGTGGGAACCGGACATGTTGGGCATCGCTATCAGAGAAGGTTATTTCGCCCTCTTCTGATCGAGCCTTTTTCGGCGCACAGTCATCCACAGTCATCATCTCGATGTCCTGGTCGTGGCACAGAGTCCGAGCATATCGTTCTCTGGCCTTTTCGCTGTTTCCCGCGAGGTGCGGGCCTCCACAGATGGCCAACAATGTGCCAGTCACGGGGTCAGGCTGCAAAGGTGGCGAGCATTGGCGTGTGGGCGCTTGCTCGTTGCCACCTGGAGCTTCTCGTTGGGAATTTCCCGAGGCCCGTATATATCTTCTCAAGTGTCCTTGTCTAATAAGGAACTCGATTTCATCCTTTAGATGGTTGCATTTGTTGGTATCATGTCCGTAGTCGTTATGATAACGACAGAACTTGGTAGTGTCTCTTCTCGAAATATCTTTTCGAATGGGAGCAGGTTTCTTAAAAGGCGCGCTGGAACTCATGGCTTGATAAACCTCTCCCCGAGATTCAATAAGGGCAGTATAGTTAGTGAACCAAGGTTCATAACGGTTACCCTTGGATCGTTTATTGTCAGAGGTGGAAGGCTCGTTGTGTGGCCGTTTCCCCCCATTCTTGCCATTATCATTGCCGTTCCCGATGCCTTTGCCGTTGCCGTTGGGCTTGGACCCATTGGCGGCTTTGGCAGGCTCGGCGGTCCCCTTGTCCTTGCTTAGGGGCTTTCCTTCGTTGGCTATGGCATCTTCGAGCTTGATGTAGCGATTAGCTCGATCCAAGAATTCTTGGGTAGTTCTAACCCCATGTTTTCGGAGGCTTTCCCAGAGAGGCGTGCGGCGCTTAACCCCTGCGGTTATGGCCATCATTTTGCTTTTGTCTCCCACTGTTTTTGCTCCAGTAGCTGCTCGCATAATGCGCTGGATGTAGTCCTTCAGTGGTTCTCCATCTTGCTGGCGTATTTTAACCAGCTGGTTTGCCTCAGTCGGGTGCACACGACCCGCGTAGAACTGTCCGTAAAATTCCTTTACAAACATTTCCCAGGAAACTATACTTGTAGGAGGGAATTTAAAAAACCACTCATGTGCAGCATCAGAAAGTGTTGCAGGGAAGATCCTGCACCGAGCGTCTTCGGACACTTTCTGAATGTCCATTTGTATCTCAAACTTGTTGACATGAGATATCGGGTCACCATACCCATCAAAGTTCGGAAGCGTAGGCATTTTAAACTTACTAGGAGTTTCTGCCATAGCTATCCTCTGGACGAAAGGAGTTCCTTTCCTCCTGTCGTGGTCGATGTAAGATGTTCTTCCCTCGACCAGCCGCTGCACTGCCTGGTTGAGGGCATCTATCTGGGCTTGCACAGCTCCAGGTATCACCGTGGCCTCTAGTGCTAGGGGGACGTACTCGCCGTGCCGCTCGCGGCGATCATTGAGTACATCTCTTAGGTCCTCGTCTCTCCTCCGTTGCTCGCTAGCTCCGAGCCGGTTGAAGACGTTATTTTGTCTGGGCTGCCCCCCAGCGTCCCGTCTGTCGGGTTGGTCATCCTGAGGTGGCTGGCTTCTGCCTCCACCTCTCTCTTCATTCCTCCGACCGGCATTCCCTCTGCCTGAGTCGGCCTCATTATAACCATGGCCATCTCTGAATCTTGATTGGCTATGGTGGGATTGATTGTTCCCTCGATTGTCTTCCCAGGCTAGAACCTCCCGAGCGTTAGAGGGTGGTCTGTGTTGGTCGTTAGGTCCCCGTCCATTTTCATGTCGTGGGGGGCCTCAGACCGCAGAGCCTAACTCTGAGTTCCTTCTGTTGCTAGGAGGATGCTATCCTCTACTCGGAAGATTGGGCTCGTCGTCTCTATGGAGTCTAGGACTGCGAGGTTGCTGCCTGGTCCTATTCTGCCTCTGCTGCGGGGGATTGCCGCGACCAGTTTGGGATGGAGGCTGTGCTTCAGGGTCTCCTAGCGGGACATCGTCCTGAGGTGCCGGTGGCTGCTCGGGCCTTTGTGGGCTCGAGGGTTGGATAGGCGGGCTAGGATTGGGACCCCTCTGGGGTGGCCCATCTGCGGGTTTATCAGGCTGCGAGGCAGGTGCAACCTGATTCCTAGCCAATTGTAAGGTTGCCTTGAGGGCTGCCATGGCCTCCCTCTGGCGATGGTCCATTTCTGCCTACCTTTCACTCAGCTCCAGGCGCTACTGCTCAATTTCTTATTGCTGCCACACCATGATTTCAGTAGCACTTTCCTAGCCGGCCCTCAGATTGGCCAGTTCCTCGTGCAACGCCCCTAGAGTACTCTTCAGCGTCGCGTCATCCATTTCTTCCTCATCAAATTCCAAATGTGGCTCATCCTCAGCCACGTTGGGAGGAGGAGGAGGCGAGTTAGATGGTGTTGCGCTGGCCGCTTGTCCAGTTTTCCTGGTAGTTTTCGCCATTGCTCTTTCAACGATAATGTATCAAGCTCTCAATGAAAGCACCAGAATGTTGACCCTGATTTTGGCCAACTGACACGGAGTCAAATTTTCTTCATGTGGACAAACACGTTAGAAAGAATATGATGATGAAATAATAAAGAACACAAGAGTTTATAGTGGTTCGGCACCAGAATCTGGTAATGTCCTACGTCCACTTGAATTGTTATTGATATAGGATTCAAAGGAGTGATCAAAGAACTAGGGTTCAATGAGTTTCACCAACCTCTGAAGAACAAGACAATATATCAAATAGAATCACTCTAGTCTCAAATAATTCGGAGGCCAAAAGTCCCTTCCTTGAGCTATCTTTCTCTATTTATAGGCTCAAGGGGGATTACATTAATTTGTTACAGATATTCTTTCCTAAATAATCGGATACTCGGGAAATTATGGGAGTCAATTTCGGGATTGACTAAGATCTTTATAAAAGTATCATGAGGCACGCGGAACCTGCGACCATACTGGTCGCAGGTAAACTTCGACTGCCTTTTGCTTATAATATCTCTTCTGGTCAATACCCTAGCAGGATTCCACCAAGTGTCAGCCACGTGTCCGGGAATCACTTGCCACGTCATTCGTGCCTGTTTTTTGGATAACACTGGTCAACTGTGTTGTTCATCCTCATTGATAAAAAGTTCGCTGACTTCGTATACCGATCCATAATGACCCAAACTAAATCATACTGGCCTACTATCCTGGGCAACCTCACCATGAAATCCATCGTGATGTCCTCCTATTTACACTCTGGAATACTCAAAGGCTATAATAGCCTTACTAGTTTCTGATACTCTGTCTTGACTTGATAACAGGTCAAGCACTTTGCCACGTACTCAGTTACGTCCCTCTTCATCCCAGGCCACCAATATAAAGCTTTTAGATCCTGGTACATCTTCATGGTGCCTGGATGTAGAGAATAAGGGGTAATATGAGTTTCATCCAGAATCTCCCATTTAATCCCAGTGTCCGTCGGAACACAAATGTGATCCTTATACCTCAATAAACTCATGCCTGACACTGTATAGTCCTTAGTTATTCTAGCTAGGACATCCCCTCTTCTTTTTCCAAATTGTGGGTCACTCAACTGTTTTTCTTTTGTTACTCTCTAAAAGAGTAAACTAAAGCGTAATGTTGGCCAATTGGCCCACCAGTAACTCTATTCTAGTTCTGGTCATATCCTTCAAATGACGTGATGCATAGGCAATCACCTTTCTTGTCTGCATAAGAACACAACATAAACCCTATCTCGAGGCATCACAATAAACCATAAACTTGTTATGATCTATAAGAAGACTTAGAACTGGAGCTGTACTCAATCACCACTTCTGTTTTTGAAAGCTGTTCTCACACTTATCTGACCATGCAAACCTCTAATTTTGCGTGTCAATTCTGTCAATGTGGTAGCCATCCTTGAGAATCCTTCCACCAAAACACATGAAATACCTTACCAATCCAAGGAAACTCTAGGTCTCCGAGGCGTTCCTTATCCTTGGCCAATCTCCAACTGGGAGTATACTAGAATATCGGCAATAAAGGCGATCACAAACTAATCCCGGTAATCTTTGAACACCCTGTTCATCTGATCCATAAAACAACTAAGGCATTAGTCAATCCAGAAACCATGCAAAGAACTCCTAATACCCATATCTGGTTCAAAAAGTAGTCTTCTGCATAATGCTTCTCCCTTATCCTTAGCTGTTGATAACAAGATCAAAGATCTACCTTGGAGAATACTGTCTTACCCTTAACCGAACCTTTAGTTCCTACAGCTCTGCTGAAGTTGTTCAATACGATGCCCTAGACATTGGTTTCGTCCCTGGCACCACCTTAATCGCCTCTATCTCTCGGTGCAGAGGTAACCCTGACAAATCCTCTAGAAACACATCTAGAAACTCATAGACTAATCTAGTTTGTCCTGGTCCCACTGGCACGACCTGGGTGGTATCCACCACACTAGCTAAGAGTCCTATGCATCCGTCCTCCAATAGGTCTCTAGCTCTAAGGACAAATATCATAGGTATACGGGGTCCATGAACAGTTCCAACAAATACAAGGGCTTCTCACCCTCAAGCCCAAGGGTACCATCTTTTTCTTGCAATCTATCATTGCCCCATACTTAGCTAACTAATCCATAACCAAGATCATATCAAATTCGGTCATAACCAACTCTATCACGACAGTTGATGAATGTTTCCCCACAATAATGTAACCCATCTCTTAAAAGTTACCAATAGGGTTCCAAATTCTCATCACAACATAGCAACGTCGTCCACATAGTAAGTATATGCCTCCACTTGATGCACCAAAACAAAGAACCACATGGCACCAAAAACAATCAGCACAATATAAGAATCAGAACTAGAAAGCTAACCTGTCATTACTGAGGGACCAACCTCAACCTCAGCCTCTAACTGCGTCAGACCAAACACTCGAGATAGAGTAAAGTTGTTCGCTCCCTTTGGTTCATCCTTCCTTAGCCCTGGGCAATCCCTCTTGAGGTGCCCAACCATCCTACATAAGAAACATGCTTTTGCTCAGCATTCTCCCAGGTGCCTCCTGCATCGAGTACCTTTCGGGTAGAGTTTCCAACCCTCGCCCTCACCCCTGATGACCCATCTGAGCACTTTATAACCCCTTTTCTACTCTAGAGGTGCCAAATATGTTGATAGCTTTTCCTTTCTGATCACTGGGGCTTCTGCCCCTGCCCGGTCCAATAAACGCAGGTATCATTGCCTGAGCTCCGTGCTCTCCAGCACTCTCCCTCCATATCTCATTTCTTGTGCTCTCAACAACAAGAGCCCTCCCTTCCACCTGAGCATAGGTAGAGATCTCATGTACTGGGGCGATTCTAATGCCCTGAGCTATCCCAGAATTCAGTCCCTAGATAAATCACTCTTTCTAAGCGACATCCGTGGGTACCATATCAAAAGAAAACTTGGCAAAACCATCGAATTTGTTAACATACTCTGCTACTGTCGTATTTCCCTGAACCAGGTTCAGAAATTCATTTGTCTTTGTAGTCTTAACTGCCTCACAATAATATCTCTCATTAAACAACTACCTAAATTTTTCCCAATTCATCGCAACTATATTTCGCGTCCGGGATACCACTTCCCACCAAGTCTGGGCATCCTCCCATAACACATACGTAGCACAAATCACCTTATCTTGACCTACCACCCCTATAAAATCGAGGATGGAGCTAACCATGCCCATCCATTACTCTGCTCTGAATTGATTTAGGCCTCCCTAAAAAATTGGAGGGTAATATTCCTGAAATATCTCATATTGTAATTCCCACCTGTTCTTAACCCTAGCCTGAGCCAAAACTGGTTCTACTATTGGCATAACAAAGGAAGAGGTGTTCATTGACAGAACCTATTGTTTTAAACAATTGATCTCTTCCTCTTGCCTCTGCAATCTAGCTTGCACATTTGTAAATACCTACTGCCAATTCTGAGGGGCAGGCGGAGGGCTCAGGCCCTAGTTGTAATTCCCAACCACAAAATAAACATCACTGAGTCCCATTAACTGCCTTGGGTACATAACCTCTGAGTTCCTCTGCAATCAATAACTTGACCCATTAAGCATGATGATCAAATTTAAAACCTTTCCCACAGAAAACCAAACAGCACCACTTTCACATACCACTGTAGTGCTAAAATATATGCCTATAAAATTAATGCATCAAACAATAACCCCTGATCTTCCAAAAAAATATTATGCTCTTTACTCAAGCATGCAAACAAAACATTCATATATTAACCAAGCAGGCAAACACATAATCATATCAACAGTCAAGGGCCATGCCCTATCAGAATATCTCATGCTTCCTAATAAGGCATGCATGTAAAGCATTTATATCCTATTTAAGCAGTTAAACACAACCACATAAATAGTTACCAAACCATGAGTGGAGCTTGTCCTTGGTGGTGAATGTACATGCCCAACTTGTCTTCAGGAACCCTTAACCTTGGCACACTCTGATACCAAGTTGTAACCCCTACTACCCAAGGACTGTTACACTGTGTATTTTAAATAGTGTTAAACTCACTAAATAAGTTGTTTTGCCATAATCGTGTAACTAAACGTGATTAATGGTTTAGGGTTAAATATTTTGGACAAAGGGTATAATGGTTTCACTAAAATGTTTACTTACATACATGGAATCCCAAAATACATTTAAAATGGTTAATTACAATTGAAAAGTTACAACCAGCCGACCTAAGCGGCAAAATAGGGTTTGAACCTAATTCCTCTTTAAAACCTTGGTTGTGGTGGTCGAGCAGCCACATATGTACACATCGTCACCTAAGCTCTCCAACTCAAGGATGGCGCAACTTTCTTTTCCCCTTACCTGCATCACAAAGCACCCGTGAGCCAAGGCTCAACAAAAAAACTTAAACATGCTCATAAGCAATTAATAACATGTTGCCAAATCATAATAAGCATGGCTAACAGTAATAAACCTACTCATGCATGCATAACACTCATATAAATGACTAAAGTATCATATTGGGCTGGTTGCCATAATTAACTGACTGATAAGTCAGATAGAGACCCAGTGCCCTAGGATATGGGACTAATAAGTCACCCCGAGGCCCATCGCCCTATCCTCTATAGAACCAACCATGGAGCTGGCCCAGTGTACCTGGTGCTAAATTTTCCATGACCAAAAGGTAGAACAAGCGTATAATGCGCTCTTGATTAGGCATAACCATATTGACCAGCGCTCAACGCACTATTATCCCCCTTGAATTTTAAGTCAATGCTTTCGACCCGCACTCAGTGTGCTATTGTCGTTCTTGACTTATAAGTCAAGTCTGAGGCCCAGCCCTAGGATATGGGACTAATAAGTCACCTTGGGGCCCTTAGTCCTCTGTATAAGCAGCCTTAGAGCTAGCCCAGCGTACTTGAAGCTAAATTTCTCCATGACCAATAGGTCAGACAAGCGTATAATGCACTCCTAATCAGCCTAAACAAAATGACCAGTGCTCAGCGCGCTATTGTCTTCCTTGACTCATAAGTCAATGCTTTTCGACTAGCACTCAACGCTATTGTCGACCTTGACTCATAAGTCAATGCTTGTTGACCTTGGTTTTTGGGGTGTTTTCGCTGCCTACGAGGTGTTGTTATGAGTTTAGAACTCAATTATGGGTTTTGTAACCCCCTACTACTCAAGGATCGTTACACTGTGTTTTTTAAATAGTGCTAAACTTGTTAAACGAGTCATTTGGCCATAATCGTGTAACTGAATGTGATTAATAGTTTAGGGTTAACATTTTTGCTCAAAAGGTACAACTGTTTCATTAAAACGTTTACATCCATACATGTGATCCCAAAATACATTTAAAAAGGTGAATTACAACTAAAAAGTTACCACCTGTCGACCTAAGCAGCAAAACAGGGTTTGACCCTAGTTCCTCTTTATAACCTCGGATGTGGTGGTTGTGTAGCTGCATATGTACACATTGTCACCTAAGCTCTCCAACTCAAGGATGGTCCAGCTTTCTTTTCCCCTTACCCTCACCACAAAGCACCCGTGAGCCAAGGCTCAGCAAGAAAACTTAAACATGCTCATAAGCAGTTAATAACATGTTACCAAATCATAATATGCATGCCTAGCAGTAATAACTCTACTCATGTTATCAAATGTATTTAGTTACATCGGACTAGGACCGATATTGATTATTGATTGATAAATAAGTATCGTTGTTATCAAATCTAATCAATGTCACAACGTTGACCATATATTAAGTCGATCTTAATTCTGAGTGATAATATTCTGCTAATTATATTATTTAAATCTTTTGACTTGTTCGTTACCAGCTTACCCTACGGTCTAGCCCATACTTACATCTTGGAGATTTATTAGTGTAATTGAGTGGGAGTATTATTCATAGATACAAAATCTATAACTTCTGTATGAGAAGTGAAAAGATGATTTCCTTAATTGCTTTGTTCAAAAGGTTAAATGATTGAGATCTTATTTCTGTGATTAAGTTCACGGAAATATCATTTATAAGGAACTTAGTGGGAGTTAAGGATAAAATACTAATGAGGGGTAAAACGGTAATTTACACCCAGCTCGTTAGTAAGTCATCGATAAAGGATTGACTGATTGTAATGGTTATAACAATGGATTACGTATTTATGGTTTTGAAAATACGTTCTATGAATTCAAGAGTTCAATTCCGAGTCTATAGTGGAGTCACGAGGAATTAATAAGGTAGTGAAATTATTCGTAAATAAATTCACGGTAACTTGTTGGAGCTTGATTTCATGGATCCATGGTCCCCGCATCACCTTTGAGTAAATCATCTAGAATGTCTCAATTAATTGATTTAATTATCAATTAGGATTTTTAAAGTTGACTAAGTCAATTTTGGAAAATTTACAGAGATATGAGATTTAGAGAACAAAAGAGAATCTTTGGGTAAATTTTTTAATATTGATAAATTGGTATCAATATAAATAAATAATATTAAATCAAGTTTCAAATTATAATTAGTTGATTTGAATAAGGATTTAATTAATTAGTTAAAAAATAATAATAAAAGGTTTTGAATTTAGGCCCAGTTGGGATTTAAATTAAAAACAAAGAGATTGGGCCCAAGTCTATTTATGGCAGCCCAAGGCTTTTATTTTTGTTTATTATTTTTAATTAATTTAAATTTAAATAAATCCCATTAAGTTTCCTATATAAAGAATATGATATCTAGGGTTTTCATAAGCAAGTCAGTCTAAGTTGATTTGGGTAAGTGAAAACCTAGATACTCTAATCCTTTCTTAGCCACAATCTCTTCTTCTTTTCTAGATCTCTATCTCATGTGTTGAGAACCAGCCCACACTAGTTCTAGGTTGATCAAAGGCTTGGTGAGGAAGACTGTGTTGCTGATCTTGTTCAATCTCTTGATAATACTCTGTTACAGAAAGGAATCAAGGGTTAGAGAGATTGAAGGATGGAGTTGTTCTAGTTCCGCTGCGTAATGTAAGATTTTACTTTACTTTGTATTTGTATCAATTTCATAGGAGCATGTTCTAGGAATTTGCATGTTTGTTTGATAATATGTAAATTGTATGAAAATAAATAAAGATCCTGCAATGAGTTTTTCCAATACTAGCAGCCTTCACAGCGCTAATAGCCCAGTGGCCCCTGCTTCTCCTTTGACCGATTTGAGTTGTGATGCCTGAAGAATAGGGCCATAGCTCGACAAGAAAACCCTGATTTTTCTCCATTTTCCTAAGCCAAATCTCTCGAAACAGTACCAAAGCTCATAATTAAATCCCAGAACATGATCAGTACATCCTAGGCAACAAAACTCGAATTACAAACAAATAAAAAAATCATCAAAACACAAAAATCCAATCAAACTTAAGATACTCAAAACTCATAACTTAAAGCTTGGATTACCTCTAATTAAGTAATTTCCCAGCTAAATCCTCTAGCTATAAAGCTTATAATATTCCCTAGAATCGTTATGATTCTAACCTTGCTTGAATTCGAGACATAAAACTCGAGTTTCCTTTGAAAATACTATCGAACACCAAAAAGAGAACGGGAGAGAGAGAAAAAGTGTTTGAACGTACTTTTTGTTTCTGTCAGTTTACTTTGAGCTTAAGTAATTTTAAGCATATCCCAAGGCTCGGGGTACCCAAAAAACGTCCTGAGGGCAAAATAATCAAAGTCCCCAAAATTCCCTCCTAATCTCACTAACTCCAAATATATCCAATATCCTGGTAATGTACTAAATACCCAAAATACCCATTGACTCTCCCCAAGTCAAGTATTGGTTCCATTGTGACTTTCCCACTAGCTTGCTCCCTAGGATCTCCTCATGCCGAGTAACCCAAATATATCCGCATAATGATGTGGTCCAACACATATATCACATATATCCCAAATATACCCATAACGGGCCAAATTATGAAAATTGCTCTTTTAATCTAAAACGGGCCCACATGCATATTTAATACACCCAAACATGCATATCGAGTCATATTATAATATAACTCACATAATCATATAATGATCTACATATCTATCACATAAACACATAATTTACATAATTTTCCTTCCTGGCCCCCTAATCAAGACCCTAACCTTATTAGGTAATTTGGGACGTTACATGTTTGATTATTATTTGGGATGAATTTTGAGGGATTTGGCTCGGAGAAAAATGTTGGACATATGGGTTTGCTGTGTTGCGTTGCGACATTGTTCTTGGAGCGTCGCGACCCATATGAACTCAGGGGCGTTCAAGTTCTTCTGAAAAACATTAGCGTCGCGACGCCTGGTGGGCTGCGCTACGACACGTGTCTAGCGAAAACAGGACCAGGGTTCTCTGCCTTGGGGCTCGTCGCATCACTAATTGGAAAGATTAGCCAAGTGAGGTTTCGAGTTGCGAGACTGAAACCTAAGGGCTCGAGAAGGATTCTACTACTCGGTTTAGTAGAATTTGAGGTCCCGGAGGCTAGGATTGGGTCCGAAAGCCTTTATTTACACGATATTGATGGAAATCCTTTATTATGGTTGTGACTAGGGTAACGCTAGGGCTCGGAAGGGGGATTGTGCTTGAGAGTCATTTCTATTTATACGGTGCTTAGTTCAATGGTAAGAAAACTGCACCTAGTATGTGATTAAGGCTTGAGTCTGCCCATTGAACATGGTTATAACTATGATTGAGAATTTTTATTAAACATGTGTTGCTGTATTGAGCATATCTGTGATAAATAATTATGCTTGTTTGTATTATCTAATTGAAAGGCTTGACTTATGAGTCAAGCGTGACAATAGAGCATTGAGCGTAGGCCGACATGGTTAGGCCTATCTAGGAGCGTGGTATACGCTTCACCGACCCTATGGTCGCTTGGAAAATAAAGCAGTAGGTACACTTGGCCATCCTTAAGGCTGGTTATACGGAGAATATGGCAATAGGCTCGGGGGTGACTCTACAGTCACTTATCTAGGGCAACGACCCCGGGGTGACTCTACAATCACTTATCTAGGGCAATGGGCTATGGTGTGACTCTATAGTTAGTTTTCTGGATTGAATGCATGCACAAGTAAGGTTGTTATTACTAGGCATGCTTATTATGATTCTGTAATATTTTATTAACTACTTATTAGCATGTCTAAGTTTTCTTGCTGAGCCTTCGCTCATGGGTGCTATGTTGTGCAGGTAAGGGAAAGGGGAAGCTTGACTAGCCATGAGTTGGAGAGCTTCAGTGGCGCCGTGTACATATGTATCTTACTCGACCACCACGACTAGGGATTCATAAAGAAACTAAGGTTGAACCTTAACTATGCCACTTAGGTTAGCCTATTGTATTTGAATTGTAAATGACCTTTTAACGCTAATTTTGGGATCCCGTATGTAATCTTAAACTTCATAATGAAATGATTACTTCTTTTGACCAAAATATTTAACCCTAACCTGTTAATTACCTTTAGTTACACGTTTATGACCAAATGGCTCAGTTAGCAAGTCTATCACTTTTTTAAGTACACAGTGTAGCGATTTGGCTATCTAGGGCGTTACAACTTAGTATCAGAGCTGCCAAGGTTTCAGGGTTCCTGAAGACTGGCTGGGCATGTACAATCTTCACTAAAGACAAGCTTGACTCAGGGTTCGATAATTATTTATGTGTTTAACTTCTTAAATAGGATGTAAATGCCTTATGTGCCTGCCTTATTAGGGTGCATGAGATATTATGATAGGTCTTGGCCCTATGTGTATGCTAAAGATGTGCGTATTAGCATTATCATTGCTTATGAATGTTAAAGGAACGCTTATTAGCGTTGTTATATGTATATGTAGGTCAGGAAATGCTTATTAGCACTTTTAATACTTGTAAATGTTAAATAAATTCTTATTAATATCGCTATCTACTTATAAATGTCAGGAAGTGCTTATTAGCACCATGTTTGAGTATGAATATGAACCGACATGCTTATTAGCATGGCTGTTGAGTGTGAAAGCTATTGAAATGCTTATTAGCATTGTGAATGTATGTGAATGCTTGTTTGATTGGTTTTGGACCGTGGCGCAGAAAGAATTTCTATTATCACTACCTGATAGGTCGAATTGTTTTGTGTAGATAAATTTGGAAGTATGCCTCCAAGTAAGTCAGATCCATTAGCCGACCAAGAAATACAGGCCCAGAATGATAATCAGGGTCAGGCCCCTCCGCCAGCTCCAAAGAACTGGCAACAAGTGCTTGCTGATATGCAAGCTAGATTATAGAAGTAGGAACATTCTACCAATGGTGCCACCTGCATTGATATTTCTTTATCAAAGGTTCACAAAGCAGCACCCTTTGTAAAGGCAGAAGAATTTAGTAAGTTGCTAGAAAGAAATATGTCAGTGACAGAGTATGCACTTAAGTTTGATAGACTAGCCAAGTTTGATGCGGACTTGGTGCCAACAGATGGGACAAGGAAGGATAGGATCTTTCAAGGGTTATAGCCTATGATAGCTTGAGACGTTCGAATTACCACCGTGCCTGGGGTGACGACATATTAACAATTGGTAGAGAAAGCTCTTACTGCAGAGGGCAAAGAGAATAAAATTTGGCACGAGAGTGCGGCCAGGAGAGACACCAGGAGGATGGGACCTCCATTTATGGGTTCTGGCAGGGGTAGAGGCCCTAGTGACCAGAAAAGGAAGGCTCCAAATACGTTATCAGTTTCAGGCCCCGACAGGAGGCCACGTGGCATATAGATAGGCTGTCAGGGCGTCAATGAGGTCAAGAGGGCTTACCCAGAATGCGCTGGATGTAGAGAATGCAATCTTGGGGAATGTCAAGCAATGTCCTTCTTTTTATGTTGGATAGTGGGGCATTTAAAAAAATACTACCTGAGAGCAAAGAAAGAGGAACCAAAGAAAGAAAAAAACTTGACTCCAGCTCGAGTGTTCGAGTTGACACAGGTAGAGGCTGAGGCTTATCCCTCAATAGTGACATGTCAACTTTTTAGTGCTGGAACCTCTTATATTGTTTTGATTAATACTGGTGCTAAACATTCATTTGTTTCTAGTAGGATAATTGATAGACCGTGTAGAGCATGTGATTATTATATTGTGGAGTTTGGAACTTTATTACCTACTGGGGAGTTGGTAGTTTCCAGGAGATGAATCAAATCATTGCTAGTGATAGTGGATGGCAGAGAGTTGTCACTGGACTTGATTGAGTTGGTTATGAATGATTTTGACATGATTCTAGGTATGGACTGGTTAGTTAAATATAGGGATACTATAGACTGCAAAAATAAGATGGTAACCTTTGACCGTGAGGATCCCTTTGTATTTGTTGGCACTGTGCATGGACCCCGTGTACCTATGATATCAGTATTGAGAGCTAGAGACCTACTGTGAGGCAACTGCATAGGATTCTTTTCTAGTGTGGTGGATACCACCTAGGTCATGCCAGTGGGACCAGAAGAGACTAGACTAGTCTATGAGTTTCTGGATGTGTTTCCAAAAGATTTGCTAGGGTTGCAGCCACACACAGAGATAGAGTTTGTTATTGAGGTGACTCCAGGGACAGAACCAGTGTCAAGGGCATCGTACAGGATGTCTCTAGCAGTGTTGAAAGAATTAAATGTTCAGTTACATGAATTGTTAGACATGGGTTTTATTAGGCCCAATTTCTCTCCATGGGGCACACTAGTTCTATTTGTGAAAAAGAAGGATGGTTCTCTATGGATGTGTATTGATTGCAGGGAACTGAACAAGTTAACCATTAAGAACAAGTATCCTCTGCCAAGGATAAATGATCTGTTTGATCAGTTATAGGGTAAGAATGTATTCTCAAAGATTGATCTTCAATTTGGTTATCACCAGCTGAGGATCAAGGAGGAAGATATACCAAAGACAGTCTTACGCACTAGATATGGGCATTATGAGTTCCTGGTCATGGAATTTGGTTTGACTAATGCCCCAACAACTTTTATGGATCTGATGAACAGGGTGCTCAAGGATTATTTGGATTGGTTTGTGATTGTCTTCATTGACGATATTCTAATTTATTCTCAGTCAGAGGCAGAACATGAACAACTTCTCAGGTTGGTTTTACAGAGGCTGAGGGAACACAGAATGTATGTGAAGTTCAAGAAATGTGAATTTTGGTTACCGCAGGTGACTTTCCTTGGTCACATTATCAGTAAAGATGGAATCAAGGTGGACCCATCTATGATTGAGGCAGTTAGAGATTGGCCAAGGCTAAGAAATGCCTCAGAGATCAGAGGTTTTCTGGGCTTGGCAGGTTATTATAAGCGTTTTGTAAGGGTTCTCTAGGATTGAAAATGGGCAGACATCACTATGGATTTTGTGGTTGGCTTGCCCAGGACAGTGGGTCAACATGATTTAGTGTGAGTTATCATGGATTGATACACCAAATCAGCTCACTTTCTACTAGTGGGGATGACTTATACAGTTTACCAGCATGAGGATCTCTATGTGAGAGAGATAGTGCATCTCCATGGGGCTCTGAAGTCTATTGTGTCAGATCAGGTCCCCACATTTACTTCCAAGTTCTGGGGAAGTTTGCAGAAAGCTATGGGTACACAGTTGAAATTTAGTACAACTTACCATCCTGAGACAGATGGTCAGTCTGAGAGGACGATTCAAATACTGGAAGACATGCTTCGGGCATGCGTGTTGGACTTTGAAGGGTCTTGGAGTATGTATTTTCCTTTGATAGAATTTTCCTCCAATAACAGCTATCAATCAATCGTTGGAGTGACTCCTTATGAGATGATGTATGGTAGGAATTGAACATCGCCCATTCACTGGGATGAGATGGGTGAAAGGAAATACTTGAGTCCTAAAGCAATTCAGAGAACCAAGGAGGCTATCGAAAAGATTGGAGCTTAGATGCTCACGTCCCAAAGTAGACAAAAAAGTTATTCAGATCCAAAGCACAGGAACATGGAGTTCCAAGTAGGAGACTGTGTCTTCCTTAGAGTTTCACCATGGAAAGGGGTGAAGAGGTTTGGGAAGAAGGGCAAGTTGAGCCCTAGATTTGTAGAACCTTTTGAGATCCTGGAGAGGATTGGTCATGTGGCCTATAGGTTGGCTTTACCTCCGGCATTGTCCGGAGTGCACAATGTGTTTCATATTTCGATGCTTTGGAAGTATGTATCATATGAGGCTCATGTACTTCGTTATGAAGATCTGGAGCTGTAGGCAGATCTATCATATGAGGAACAACTAGTCCAAATATTAGACAGGAAGGACAAGGTCCTGAGTAAAAAAACCATACCTTTGGTTAAGGTATTATAGAGGAACAATAAGGTCATGGAAGCGACTTGGGAATTGAAATCAAATATGCAGGATCAGTATCCCGAGTTGTTCAGGTAAAAATTTCGAGGATGAAATTTCTGTAAGGAGGGGATAATTGTAACATCCCAAATTTGCCAATGAGGCTTAATGCTTTGATTAGTGTGTCGGGAGGGTATAAATGAATACTATGTGCATTTTTATAATTATATGCATGATTATGTGAGTTATATTATGATATGACTCTTCTAGCATGTTTAGGTGTATCAGGCATGCATGTGGGACCGTTTCTTATTAGAAGGGTATTTTCGTAATTTTGACTTGTTGAGGGTATATTTGTAAATATATGTGTTTTGTGATTTAGACCACATTATTATGTGGATATATTTGGGTTACTCGGCATGAGACGATACTAGTGAGCATGTTAGCAGAAAAGTCACAATGAGATTAAATACCCAACTTGGGCTGAGCTTAGGGGTATTTTGGTAATTTAGTATATTACTAGGGACTATCGAGAAATGGGTAATTATTTGATGATTTTGTGGTAAATTGGGATTAATTGGTAAATTATGAGGTAATTTGAGGATTAACGAGAAATGGTGGCAAAAGACCATTTTACCCTTGAGGGCATTAAAGGACTTAGGTTTGACCAAAGGGTAGTTTGGTCTTTTCTAAGTTTAGGGGTGACTTAATTAGGTGGAAACTCTCAAATTTTGTAGAAAGCACCAAAGGCAACACCATTACTTTCTCTCTCTCGTTTTCCCTTGTACTCTTGGAAGACTTGGGTGAAGTTTTGAATTTTGAGGAGAATTAGCTTGGAAATTGGAGGCTTGAAGCTGAGAATTGAGTTAGGAGCAGCTTAGGGGTCGAATTACACAGCTAAGTTAAGATTCCATGCTCTATTTTGAGTGAATTTCTGGTGGTTTAAGTTTTTTCTTGAGTTTTAAGCCTATGGTTGGGTTTTGAATTAGAGTAAGGTTTTGGCTTGGTTTTTGGGGTGTTTTTGCTGCATGCAAGGTGTTGTTATGAGTTTAGAACTCAATTATTGGTTTGGTTGTTATTTGGGATGAAATTTGACGGATTTGGCTTGGAGGAAAATGTTGGAAATTTGGGTTTGCGGGGTTGCGTGACGGGGCTATGCTTGGAGCACCGCGGCCCGTATGTACTCAGGGGCGTTGGGGTTCTTCTGAACCACCTTAGTGTCGTGACGCCTGATGGGCTACGTCACGATGCATTGCCAATGAAAACGGGTCTAGGGTTCTCTGCCTTAGGACGCGTCATGGCCCTTCAGGGGTGTGTCGCGACGCTGTAGTGCACCAAATTTTTTTTTAGTTATTAAAATTTTTTGTTTTATTTTATTTAATCGTTAAGTGTTGTGAATTATTTTATTTGATTTTTTGTTTGTTTAAATTAATTGTTAGAATTTTTTGGTAGAATTTTGTGAATTTATTTGTTAAATGATATTTATTTATTTTATTTTTAACATGTGATGGTTGGAGTTATGGTTGAATGCACTAAGGTTCATGGTAGCTAGTGATGCACCTTAGTTATTAAGTGTGTGCAAGTGCATGGTTGCATGGTGCATATATGTAGAATTTTCTACACACTTGTGGTTTCCTTTTATTAGATTTAATTATTTATAAAAAAAATAAAAGAAAAGGGAAATGATAGGCTTGGACGTGTAGCATAGTGGGAAAGGAGAAGATTTATTTACCATTTTTATTGGGTGATTTTTGATAAAACAGGCAAGGATGCTATCATCTTTATTTTTCTACCAATTAAGATAAAATCAAATAAACAAAAATTAAGAGAAAATAAATAGAAAATTGGAAACTTACCCTTTTATTTTATTAGGCTATTATGAGAGAATTAAGATAAAGGGGGGAGGAAAATTAGAGAAGAGCCATTATGCTCTTGGCTGCCGAAATTAGAGAAAGAAAGAGAGAGAAGGAGGTGAGCTAGAGAGAGAAGGAGAAGAAGAAAGAGACGAAGAAGAAGGAGAAGGGAAGACCAAGTCTAGGGTATGCCTTTTTGTGTTTATGCTTGTTTATTCTCTTCTTTTGATTCTAGTAATTTTGACTATGGTTTTTATTGTGTGTTGTTGAATCTCTTCTACTTCTCATGGTGGATTTCGAAAAAAAAAACCCTAGGCTTGAACAAGGGGTGGTAAAGTTGGGTATTGGTCACCTTGTGTTCTTGATTCTATCAATCAAGAAAGGTAATGAACCCTTAGCCCTATTGTCTTTATGTATTGATGGTTTATATGAATGGGTATGTTGATTTTTTACTCTTTTGATGTTGGGATTGAAGGGTTGTATTGGGTGCATGTATGTGAGATTTGATCTAGGCATGGCTATGATTTTGTGTGGAAATTTTTGGAATGATAATGTTCATATGTTCATTGATGATGAGTTTTAAAAGGGTAGGTTGTCAATTAAGGGTTTCGGCCTATGGGGTTTGGGGTATATTGTGTTGTTTGTTTTTCTTGTGTCACATACATGTTAGAAACATGCTAGATTTTATGTGAAGGTTGTGTTTTGTGTCTATATTGCTATGATCATTTTTGAAACTATTGATTTATGTAAAGGCATGCAAGGGTGATGATAGGTACATGCTAGGTTTCATGTGAATGTAAATGAGAATTTTGTGATATATTTTGTTTTGAATCTTAGGTGTTTCGGCCTAGGGGTGATGTTCAAGCATATTTGTTTTCCTTGTATGTTTTAATGTTAATTGTCATCATAGAAACATGCTAGGTTAATTTAGATAAAAGAAAGGATTGTTTTGATTTTCTATAAATTGATATATTAATAATTTCATGAAGGTTATGGATTGGGTTTTGAGAAACATCAACTAAAGATGAATTTCATGAGGATTTATGCTTGCTGATTTTGTGAATAATTGGTGCAAAGTTTGATGAAATAATGATATGCATGCATAAGAAATGTCTTTTATTATGTGTTGTATTTATGAGAATAAAAGGGTGCTTTATTTCACACTTAAAATGATATTTTTTGCACAAATAATTACCTACAGATTTTTTTTATATTTTGATGAGAATATGAGTTTTTAAAAAATAAAAATGGTGGTTTTAATGGTATAATTGGTTGCTGGCATTTTTGTAAAAAAATGTGAAGTTATATTTTGATGAAAGGAATTTGATGATTGTGTTGAAATAAATTAACGTCCTAAACTATGGAAATATTAAAAGTGGTATTTTTAATATAACATGAGTGTTCATTTTAATAGTTATGATTTTCCTTCATTTTAGTTAAGAAAAAAGGTAAACTTAGTTTATTTGTGAATCTTTAAGTAAATCAAATAATGACTGAAAGTTTAATAAAATATATTTTTTAAATAATTATTTAATTATCGCTTATGAATTTATTCTATTTTAAAATTAAGCCTTAAAAATAACACAAGTAAAAAAACATTTTTCCACACCTAAAATTATATTTTTCTCACATTAAATTTATAAATTTGATAATTTTATTATAATGTTATTTTCCAAGTAAACATGTTAAACTATAAGTATTTCACATAGTTTTTAGTCTTTGTTATTTTATGGGATTTAAAAGTAAATAATGGGATTATTATATTTTAATTGGTTAAATAAATTATTTTATGAATTAAAATAAAGTCTTGAGAGATTTAATCAACCTAGTAATTTTAAAAGGACAAACAATGGTAATCAAAGCATGTTACAATTTTATTACTTTCACAACGATAGAAGTAAAGCGTGTAGGAATTATCGTTTTTAACGCCGCTTTTAAACAACGTCCCACGTATGCATGTCGCATGGAATTTCACTTTTAAGTTAAAAAAATATGTCTATTATGCAACCATATAGTTTTTATAGCGAGACCATGCATGTAACATAAGTATAATGTGCATTATTCTTTTATGACCTTATGTGTAAATATGCCTTGTTTGGATGTTGTGAGTAGTTTTCACCATGTGTGCATGGCCCATGCACACATGGGTTATATGAGTGGGAAAAATAGAGTTTATGTAATGCTAAGGGACGTTATTTTGGTTATGGTATAGGCTCGTTATGAAATTGTCATTTTCCTTTGCTTAGACCTGAGGTAAGGAAGTTAGATAGAATTTTATTTATTTTATGCTGTGAATGGTAAGATCGTTTGTATGAATGAGAGTGTAATGATTTACGCGTTATGAATTATGAAATGCTTTATTATGATGATGTGACTGGATTGTATGTCATTTTGAATGCTGTATGATATGAATGGATGTTAGCGTGATGAATGCGACACATCAAAAAGGGGTTGCTAAGGATATGAAGACATAACCCGAGTTACTAAGGATATGAAGATGTAGCTCAAAAGAGCAAATGCGCCGAGGTTATTCAAGGATCAGAGATCCGGTTTACCTCAAAGGGTGACATGGACAAGTTAGCAGACCATGTTCACAAGGAATGATGTTTATGATTTGATGTTATGATGATGATGATTTTGCAAATGATGCCAATGTTGTTATGATTATGTTTATGATTACGATATTGATGCTATTACGATAATGATGCTATGATGTGTGACGATGTATCAATGAGATTATGATTTGTTGTGATTTACTTGTGTGCTGTTTGTACTTCCATACTGGGCTTTTAGCTCACCCCATTACTTTCATGTCCATGTAGCAAATAGGTTTCTCTATGGCACACGTGGTGATGTGGGGAGTTCTATCGTCATGGTGTGTATGGCGTGGAGGGCATCCTATGGACGAGAAACGATCAGTTTTAAACGCCATTTTCTATTAATAATGTTATGTTAAATTAAAATTTCTAACCTTATCAGTGGGACTTGAAATTTTGGTTGTCTTGAGAACTTTGCATGAAAACTACTATTTTCTTTTTAAACTATTGGGCTCAACTTGCATGTTTTTAGCAAGACCCCACTGGAATTTTTATAATAAGTGGCTTTTCTCTTATAAACCTATGAATATGTGATTGTTTTACAAAGCACAAGATTAGGGAATTTTACAGATGCTAATTGGGAAGAATAGCTAAGTGATGTTTCGAGTTTCGGAGACTCAAACCTAAAGGCTCAAGAAGGATTCTACTACCCGGTTTAGTAGAATTTGAGGTCGCGAAGGGTAGGACTCGGTCCGAAAGCCATTATTTACTTGATATTAATGGATAACCTTTATTATGGTTGTGACTAAGGTATCTCTAGGGCTCAGAAGGGGGATCGTACTCGAGAGTCTTTTCTATTTATCAAGTGAATGGCCTAGAGGTAAGAAAACTACACTTAGTATGTGGTTAGGGCTAGAGTTTAACCATTGAACATGGTTATAACTGTAATGCCCTGGATAGCCAAGACCGTTACACTGTGTGTTTATAAAGTGCCAAACTTGCTAATCATGTCAATTAACAGAAAGCATGTCATCGAAACTGTAAAGGAACTAGGGTTTAAAATGTTTTGGTCTCAAAAGCCACATTTTCATTAAGAAACATTATTTGTTTACACGGGATCCCAAAAATACAAGTTCAAAGATCGTTTACAGAAGTTATAAGGCTCAGATACAATAACCAGCCATACTAAGGCAAAACAAGGAGTTAGATAATCCCTGCCCTGATCCACTCCTTGACCATGGCGATCGAACAGCTGGCTATGTACATTGAGCCCCGCAGCCCTCCAACTCAGGATTGGTCCAGCTTGCCTTTGCCTTTACCTGCACCACGTAGCACCCGTGAGCCAAGGCCCAGCAAGAAAACACAACAACAGCGCATAAGCAACCAATAGCCAAATCAATATCTCACATTGCATCACATAATCTCAACCATATAGCCATTCAGTATAATCAAGTATTCAACATGCTAAGCATATCAATTCATTTCATACATTACTTCACAAATGATAACTAGGGCTAGCGCTCTCAGGCTGCTCCCTTCGTTATCCCACTGACTCCGGCCCGCTTAAACCGAGCTCAGTGGATATTAAGCTGTCTTTGGCTACCAGTGGCCAAGCCGCGCCCTGTGCTCAAATATCATATACGGCACTCTTAGGCCGCTTTTACATGTCCCATGGCATAATACCATCATTGACACGATACAATTCTCGGGAGCACTTAATCCCATCACAAGCATATAATCGGGTGCAGTTTTCTTACCTTTCAATGCACTAGTTTTGATCCCTCGACTCCTTGAGCACGATCCCCCCCTCGAGCCTTAGCGCTCACCTAAACACAATCATGGGCCAAAGTCATCATCAACCCTCAAGTTCAAAATCGGGTGCAGTTTTCTTACCTTTCAATGCACTAGTTTTCCTTTCTTTCCTTTTTCTTTCTTTTCCTTCTCTCTTAGTCTTCTACACTTTTCTACAATCTCCACTAACATAAAGCCTTAGTAAAACTTAACTCCTGTAAGCCAAATGACTATTATGCCCTCCCTATTAAGTCTAAACCCTTTCATCCCCTTAGGGGCATTTTAGTCATTTTACCCAATTCCCGCTAACTCCTCGAGTATCTCTAATATTTCCCGCTTAATTCCCGATACCCAATTAATCACCAATAGTATTCCTCAATGTCAAGATAGACTCCAGTATATTCCCGAGATTCCCATTATACCCCAAGCTCACCCTGAGCCGGGTATAAATCCCTGCCATGACTTTTTCATTACTTTGCTCACTAGGATCGTCTCGAGTCGCAGATCACAGATATATCCACATAATAATGTGGTCTCGACAATTATCACATATATCAAAGCAGTTATGCCCATAATGGCCAAAATTACGTTTATGCCCTTCTAACCTAGTCAGGGCCTACATGCATACTAATACACATAGTCATGCATCTCAGATATTCAAGTAGTCATATAACATGCTTTAAATCATAATCATGCATCTTAATCATTAAAGTCACACATAATTCATGTTATGCCCTTCCGGCACACTAATCAAGGCCCTTAAGCCTTATTAGTGAATTTGGGTCGTTACAACTATCCCCTCCTAATGAGAATTTCGTCCTCGAAATTTACCTGAACAACTTGGGATACTGATCCCGCATCGCTGTCTCAAGCTCCCAGGTCGCCTCCTCGACCTTACTATTCCTCCACAGCACTTTAACCAGAGGAATCGTCTTATTCCGCAACACTTTATCTTTCCGATCAAAGATCTGAACTGGTTGCTCTTCATAAGCTAAATCTGTCTGTAACTCCAAATCTTCATATCTCAACACATGAGTCACATCTGAGACGTACTTCCGCAACATGGAGACATGGAACACATCATGAACTCCAGACAACGATGGTGGCAAGGCCAACCTGTAAGCCACCTGACCAATCCTTTCCAGGATCTCGAATGGTCCAATGAACCTAGGGCTTAGCTTGCCCTTCTTTCCAAACCTCCTCACCCCTCGCAATGGTGAAACTCGGAGAAAGACGTGGTCCCCAACTTGGAACTCCACATCCCTACGCTTAGGATCAACGTAGCTTTTCTGTCTACTCTGAGATGCGAGCATCCTAGCCCGGATCTTCTCTATGGCCTCACTTGTCTTCTGAACCATATCTGGTCCCAAATACCTCCTCTCTCCCATCTCATCCCAATGAATGGGTGGTCTACACCTTCTCCCATATAACATCTCATAGGGAGCCACTCCAATCGTTGACTGATAACTATTGTTATACGAAAATTCAATCAACGGAAGGTATATACTCCATGAACCCTCAAAATCAATCACACATGCCCTGAGCATATCCTCCAATACCTGGATCGTCCTCTCAGACTATCCATCAGTCTGAGGATGAAAGGCTGTACTGAATTTCAACTGAGTCCCTAGAGCTTTCTGCAAACCACCTCAAAATTTAGAAGTGAAGATAGGATCTCGGTCTGACACTATAGACTTAGGAACCCCATGGAGACGTACGATCTCCCTCACATACAACTCAGCATACTGATCTACGGTATATGTTGACCTCACTGGAAGGAAATGGGCTGACTTGGTGTATCTATCCACTATCACCCACACCGAGTCATGAAGTCCTACTGTCCTAGGTAAACCTCCCACAAAGTCCATAGTAATGTCCTCCCATTTCCATTCGGGAATTACCAAAGGCTGAAGCAACCCCGTTGGTCGCTGATGCTCAACTTTCACCTGCTGACAGGTTAAGCATCTGGCAACATACTCTACCACATCCTTCTTCATCCCGGGCCACCAATAGAAAGTCCGTAAATCCTAATACATCTTCGCGGTACCCGGATGAAGTGAGTATGGCGTCGTATGGGACTCATCTAGTATCTCCCGTATGATCCCCTCATCAGCTGGAACACAAATCCGTCCCTGATACCAAAGTAATCCCACCTCAGAAACATAATAGTCCTTAGCTATACCCGCTAAGACATCCTCTCTAACCCTCTGTAACTGAGCGTCTGCCAACTGCCCTTCTCTGATCCGCTCAAGCAGAGTTGACTGCAGAGTAATATTAGCCAACCGGTCCACAACCAACTCTATCCCTGCTCTGACCATCTCATCAGCTAACTCCCTTGAGATTTGAACAGAACTATACAACTGACCTAGACCTCTGCGGCTTAATGCATCCGCCACCACATTGGCTTTCCCTGGATGGTAAAGAATATCACAATCATAATCCTTTACCAGTTCCAGCCAACGCCTCTGTCTCATATTCAGGTCCTTCTGTGTAAAGAAATACTTCAGGCTCTTATGTTCAGGGGACACCTCACACTTCTCCCCATATAGATAATGCCGCCAAATCTTCAGTGCGAATACCACCGCTGCTAACCCTAAGTCATGACTAGGATACCGCTGCTCATACTTCTTCAGCTATCGTGATGCATAAGCTATGACCTTCTCATTCTGCATCAACACACAGCCTAAGCCCAACCTCGATGCATCACAGTAAACAACAAACTTCCCTTCCCCCGAAGGAAGACTCAACACTGGCGCTGTAATAAGTCATCGCTTCAACTCCTGGAAACTATCTTCACACTTGTCTGACTAGATAAACCTCAAATTCTTCCGTGTCAATTCTGTCATTGGTGCTGCTATCTTCGAAAAGCCCTCTACAAACCGTCTGTAGTAACCTGCTAACCCCAGAAAACTCCACACCTCCGAGGCGTTCCTTGGCCTCGGCCAATCCCTAACTGCCTCTATCTTAGATGGATCCACCTTAATCCCATCTGCACCCACGATATGTCCAAGGAATGTCACTTCAGGTAACCAGAACTCACACTTCTTAAACTTAGCGTACAACTGATGCTCCCTCAACCTCTGAAGGACCTGTCGAAGATGAAACTCGTGCTCTGCCTCTGAATTGGAATACACCAAGATGTCGTCGATGAAGACAATAACGAACTGATCCAGAAAATCATTGAACACCCTGTTCATTAGATCCATAAAGGCTGCTGAGGCATTGGTCAAACCAAAAGACATGACCAAGAACTCATAGTGCCCATACCGTGTTCGGAAGGCCGTCTTAGGTATGGCGTCATCCTTGATCCTCAGCTGGTGATAACCAGATCGAAGATCAATCTTCGAGAACACCGTCTTACCCTGCAGCTGATCGAACAAGTCATCAATCCTTGGTAGGGGATACTTATTCTTAATAGTTAACTTATTCAATTCTCGATAGTCAATACACATCCTCAGAGTCCCGTCCTTCTTCTTAACAAACAAAACTGGAGCACCCCATGGCGAGTAGCTAGGTCTAATGAACCCCAAATCCAGAAGCTCCTACAGCTGTATCTTTAATTCTTTCAGTTCCGCCAGTGCCATCCTATATGGTGCCCTCGACAGTGGCTCTGTTCCTGGTGCCAACTCAATAACAAACTGAATCTCTCTATGCGGCGGCAACCTAGGCAAATCCTCAGGAAACACATCCAAGAACTCGCAAACCAATCTGGTCTCCTCCGGTCCTACTGGTGAAACCCTGGTGGTATCCACCACACTAGCCAGAAAACCTATACAGCCACCCTGTAACAAGCCTCTGGCTCTCAATGCAGATATCCTGGGTACGCAGGGTCCTTGCACCGCTCCCACAAAAACAAAGGAATCCTCGCCTTCTGGCTCAAAAGTTACCATCTTCTTCCTACAGACAATGGTAGCTCCATATCTATCCAGCCAGTCCATACCTAAAATCATGTCAAAGTCCTCCATACTCAACTCAATCAAATCTACAGACAACTCCCTACCATCAACTATCACTGGCAGTGCTCTAATCCACCTCCTAGATACTACCAGTTCTCCTGTAGGCAATATAGTCCCAAACCCTGAAGCACTATACTCACTAGGTCTACACAGTCTATCAATCACCTTATCAGATACAAATGATTGCGTAGCACCAGAATCAATCAACACAGTAAAAGGAATGCCAGCACTAGAAAGCTGACCTGTCACCACCGAGGGACTAGCCTCGGCCTCCGCCTGCGTCAGGGTGAACACTCGCGCTGGAGTTAGGCTGTCCACCTTTCCTGTCTCTCCCTTCTTCACTGTTGGGCAATCCTTCCTGAGGTGTCCCACCACCCCGCAGACATAGCAGACCTTAGCCTGACACTCGCCCGGATGGCGTCTCTTGCACCTCGTGCACTCTGGATAAGTCCTCCATGAATCTCTGCCTCCCTGATGGCCACCCTAAGTACCCCGACCTCTCCTATCAGACCCAGGAGCGATCGGAGCATCAGGAGTCTTTCTCTTCATGTCACTGGGGCCCCCGCCCCTACCAGAACTAGAATGTGGAGGCACCGCCCTGCGGCCCTCCCTTCTCACAGAACTCTCCCTCCATATCTTATTCTACGCTTCCTCAGCGGTAAAAGCCTTCTCCACAGCCTGGGCATAAGTAGTCACAACAGGAACTATGGTAATTCTTACATCTCGGGCTATCATAGCATTCAGCCCTCTGGTAAATCTGTCCTGCCTAGCTGCATGGTGCGAACTTTGCAAGTCTGTCAAATTTCAAGGCATATTCTATAACTGTCATACTGCCCTAAACCAGCCCCACGAACTCATTCACTTTCGCTACCCTGATGGCAACGTTATAGTACTTCTGATTAAACAGGTCCTTAAACCCTTCCCAAGTAAATGCAGCAACATCCCTAGTTTGTGATGCCACCTCCCTAGTTTGTGATTCCACCTCCCACCAGATTCGAGCATCCTCCCTCAGCATATAAGTGGCACAGGCCACCCTGTCATGTCCTTCCACTCTCATAAAATCAAGTATAGTAGTGATCATAGTCATCCACTGCTCAGCCTTCAGCGGATCTGGTCCACCCTCAAAGATCGGGGGCTGTTGCTTTCTGAACCGCTCATACAACGGTTCCCACTTGTTCCCAACATCAACTGGTTGTACCATAGGTACCATCGCCGGTGGCACAGCGGGGGCTACACTCCCGGATGGAGCCTGCTGCAGAATTCAAATCTGTTCATCTTGGCTCTGTAGCCGGGCATGGATGTCGACCATTAACTGCTGCCAGTTCTCAGGGACTGGCGGAGGGGTCTGACCCCGATCATCATCTCTAGCCCCAGACCTGCCGGCTAGTCGTGTGGATTTCCTTGAACGCATAACTATTCAAGTTAATCTGCAATCAACGACTCGACAATTAGGCTATGAAGACAGGGTAATAATTCTTTCATAATCCATCACTGGAACTCCAATCATTTACAAGCAATCAATTTATAACAATTCGTCTAGATATTCATTCACATGCACAGCAGTGCTAATAAGCACGCCTCAATAACATCATGCAATAGTCAAGGGCCAGGCCCTATCAGTATCTCATGCTCCCTATTCACCAAACAGATATCGACAATCATATTTCACTCAAATCACTTAAGCACATAATCATGTATACACAATTACCAAACCCTGAGTTGAGCTTGTCTCTCGCAGCGAATGTACATATCCAGCCACACTTCAGGACCCATAAACCTAGGACACTCTGATACCAAGTTGTAACGCCCTGGATAGCCAAGACCATTATACTGTGTGTTTATAAAGTGTCAGACTTGCTAATCAAGTATAACAGAAAGCGTGTCATCGAAACTGTAAAGGAACTAGGGTTTAAAATGTTTTGGTCTCAAAAGCCACATTTTCATTAAGAAACATTATTTGTTTACACGGGATCCCAAAAATACAAGTTCAAAGATCGTTTACAGAAGTTATAAGGCTCAGATACAATAACCAGCCATACTAAGGCAAAACAAGGAGTTAGATAATCCCTGCCCTGATCCACTCCTCGACCATGGCGATCGAACAGCTGGCTATGTACATTGAGCCCCGCAGCCCTCCAACTCAGGATTGGTCCAGCTTGCCTTTGCCTTTACCTGCACCACGTAGCACCCGTGAGCCAAGGCCCAGCAAGAAAACACAACAACAGCGCATAAGCAACCAATAGCCAAATCAATATCTCACATTGCATCACATAATCTCAACCATA
Organism: Humulus lupulus; assembly: GCF_963169125.1. Classification (NCBI taxonomy): domain Eukaryota; kingdom Viridiplantae; phylum Streptophyta; class Magnoliopsida; order Rosales; family Cannabaceae; genus Humulus; species Humulus lupulus. The sequence goes on from NC_084793.1 coordinate 219,797,398, forward strand.
TAGCCATTCAGTATAATCAAGTATTCAACATGCTAAGCATATCAATTCATTTCATACATTACTTCACAAATGATAACTAGGGCTAGCGCTCTCAGGCTGCTCCCTCCGTTATCCCACTGACTCCGGCCCGCTTAAACCGAGCTCAGTGGATATTAAGCTGTCTTTGGCTACCAGTGGCCAAGCCGCGCCCTGTGCTCAAATATCATATACGACACTCTTAGGCCGCTTTTACATGTCCCATGGTGTAATACCATCATTGACACGATACAATTCTCGGGAGCACTTAATCCCATCACAAGCATATAATCGGATGCAGTTTTCTTACCTTTCAATGCACTAGTTTTGATCCCTCGACTCCTTGAGCACGATCCCCCCCTCGAGCCTTAGCGCTCACCTAAACACAATCATGGGCCAAAGTCATCATCAACCCTCAAGTTCAAAACCTATCCCCGGGGCCCATCCTTAGCCCCCGGGAAGTCCTAGTTCCACCAAACAAGGTGGTGGAATCAAACCCCAAACCCTAGGTCAAAAGCTCTTACAAACAACCCTAAAATCCCCTTCAGAAGGCAGGGTAGCGCTACAGCGCTCATGGGAGGGCGCTACAGCGCTACAAACAGAAGCAAAATCCCCTCAGCAAGCCTGGCCTAGCGCTACAGCGACCAAAGGCTAGCGCTGTAGCGCTAGTCACAGACAGGCCAACACAAAATTTCTCTTCCTCCGATCTCCTCGAACCAAACTCAACCAAAACTTCCCCAAACCTTTGCTAACCTCAAAAACAACCTTATGAACATATTCCACTCATCCCAAGCACCCAAAATACCTAAAACTCAAGCACATGCATCTCCAATCCAAAATTCACCATAGTTGTCCCTAAGCTCAGAAACTCAACAAAACCAGTCACAACATCAGGGTTAGAGGCTCAGAATCCATACCTTTAATGGAGCTTCGACCTCAAGACAACCTTAACACCTCCTTAGCTTGCTCTTCCTTAACCTTTGCCCTGAATTTCCCAAAGTCCCCATCAAACCCAGCTTACACACCACAGTTCAAAAACCAAAACCAGCAACTAAAGAATTTGCAGAACCTTACCTCAAGTGATGGCCTAACCTTGCTAAACCCTTGCCAAATCCTCAAGCTTAGCTCAGAAACCTTGTAGCTTAATTTTCCTAACTCTCCTCTAAATTTTACTCCAAAAAGAATGAAGAATAGTGGTGATAAAGCACAAACCGACTCAGGGAAAACTACTCTATTTTTCCTTTCTTTCCTTTTTCTTTCTTTTCCTTCTCTCTCAGTCTTCTACACTTTTCTACAATCTCCACTAACATAAAGCCTTAGTAAAACTTAACTCTTGTAAGCCAAATGACTATTATGCCCTCCCTATTAAGTCTAAACCCTTTAATCCACTTAGGGGCATTTTAGTCATTTTACCCTATTCCCGCTAACTCCTCGAGTGTCTCTAATATTTCCCGCTTAATTCCCGATACCAAATTAATCACCAATAGTATTCCTCAATGTCAAGATAGACTCCAGTATATTCCCGAGATTCCCATTTATACCCCAAGCTCACCCTGAGCCGGGTATAAATCCCCGCCATGACTTTTTCGCTACATTGCTCACTAGGATTGTCTCGAGTCGCAGATCACAGATATATCCACATAATAATGTGGTCTCGACAATTATCACATATATCAAAGCAGTTATGCCCATAATGGCCAAAATTATGATTATGCCCTTCTAACCTAGTCAAGGCCTACATGCATACTAATACACATAGTCATGCATCTCGGATATTCAAGTAGTCATATAACATGCTTTAAATCATAATCATGCATCTTAATCATTAAAGTCACACATAATTCCCGTTATGCCCTTCAAGCACACTAATCAAGGCCCTTAATCCTTATTAGTGAATTTGGGTCGTTACAATAACTATGACTCAGATGTTTTATTAAACATGTGTGGTTGTATTGTGCATATATGTGATAAATGATTATGTCTATATTATCTGATTGAAAGGCTTGCCTTATGAGTCTAGGGTGGCAATAGCACACTGAGTGCAGGCCGACATGGTTAGGCCTATCCACGAGTGTGGTATACGCTTCACTGGCCCTATGGTTGCTTGGAAAATAAAGCGAAAGGAATGCTTGGCAGCCCTAAGGCTGGCTATACGGAGAATAGGGCAACAAGCCCTGGGGTGAATCTATTGTCACTTATCTACGGCAACAGCCCCGAGGTTACTCTATAGTCACTTATCTAGGGCAATGGGCTCTGGTGTTACTCTATAGTAACTTATCTGGATTGAATGCATTCATGAGTAGGATTATTAGTGCTAGGCATGCTAATTATGATTCTGTAATATGTTTTTAACTGCTTATGAGCATGTGTAAGTTTTCTAACGGAGCTTTGGCTCACGAGTGCTATGTGGTACAAGTAAGGGAAAGGGGAAGCTGGACCAGCCATGAGTTGGAGAGCTTCGGTGGCGGCGTGTACATATGCAGCTTGCTCGACCACCATGACTGGGGATTCACAGAGGAACTAGGTTCGAACCCTAACTTTGCTGCTTAGGTCGACCTGTTGTATTCTTTTGAATTTTATATGTCATTTTAACATTTGTTATGGGAACCCGTATGTAATCTTAAACTATTTAATGAAATAATTACTTCTCTTGACCAAAAATTTTAACTCTAACTTGTTAATTTCCTTTAATTACACATTTATGACCAAATAGTTCGATTAGCGAGTCTAGCACTTTTTAAAGTACACAGTGTACCAATCATGGCTATCCAAGGCGTTACATCGTGCATAATGTCATGTCTGACACGCACAGTATGGGATTTTTTCTTTCGTTATGGGGAATCATGCACACCTACCCACTCGAGTATGGGACATGTGTCTGCTCTTCACTCGTGCCTGTTTAGGTTTTAAGTACTGTGACAACTGCTTTGTCACTCTTTTGCTGCCGTTTGATATATTTAACTCAGGCCCTTGAATCTCGAACTGATCTAATCATGTGGCTTAGATGTGTTCCCAAAGTTTACGTATAAATAGGATAACCAAACCTGAGCCCAACCACCTTTGCACTTGACATTTTCCTCCTCTTTCTTCTTCTCCAAAACACTTAAAACTCTCTGCATTCCCTTATTTCCCAGAAACTTTCACTCTCTCTATCTCTTTCTTTGATTCTGCTAGCATTTCCTGTTCTTTCCTCACTTTCTTCACTTCGTCAACCAAGAAACAAAACTATAAGTACTTTTATATCTTGTTTAAATTTCATTTTCTTATTTTTCCAATGATTTTTAAGAAATTTTCTAGTATTTTTAACTTGTTTCGATCTTGTATGAGTTTATTTTAGGTTTTATATGTGGCCAAAACTGATAGCATTAGGAACGACTATGAATAATGCACAAAAATGGATTGGTTTCTGGGTTTTTTGGGTTTGAGAGATGAATGTTTGAATATTTGGGTTTGAAGATTTGAGGGATTTTTGGTTCAGTTCTAGGTAGCTTAAGGTCCATGGAATTTAGCATAGTTTTCCACTAAATCTCTTTCCAAAGAGGTACTAGGTCTGACACACGAATTCCGAAGTATCAGGGTTTCCTGAGGTTATGGCATGTGATTCTTGATCACGACTGAACCCACACATTAGTATCAAGGGAGGATTTATCTCGTAGGTAACTTAGGTTGAGTAAACTGAATATAAAAATCTAGGTTGCCCTTACTTCTACTATCGAAGCTAGGGTATATCCTAGGTCGCCTCTAACATGCCACTTTCTCACCAGGCAAACTAAATTATGGCATGTTAGAAGAAGCAGTCAGTAGCAAGCTCCTCCTCTTAGAAAAAAAATAAAGACAAGCTGGTTGTTTCCAAGACCCCCATTCCCCACTTTTGTCCAGTGGTAGAAAGGCAGGTCGAGGTTGGACCTGACGCCTTCTTCGAGGCCGATCACATCAAGTCTCGAATAAAGACTAAACACATGGTGGACAAAATCTTTCTAAGTCACAAGATCGAGATGGGTCCTGAAATACTTATTGCCCGCCCTCTGGTTGATGGAGAGCAGAGCTACACCCCGCTCCAGGACAACTTTGGAGCGTGGAGTGATGAGCACCTAAAAGCAAGTGCCTTCCTTCCCTTGGACCAGTACTTCGTAGATGTTGACCCTTGTTTTGGTCAACTGACACGGAGTCAAATGCTTGATGTGATGGAAGGTATTAAAATAGATCTAATGGAAAGAACAGTAAATGACACAACAAATTATAGTGGTTCAGCTCCACAAATTTGTAATGACCTATGTCCACTTAAGCTATTATTGATATTGATTCTCAAAGGAGTGATCAAAGAACTAGGGTTCTTCGAGTTTCACAAGCCTTAGAGGGATGAATAATACAATCGAAAGATAATAGCTATAATTCTCTTGTAAAGCATAAACTCAGAATTAGCCAAAAGGTAAAAGTCCCTCCCTTGAGCTATTTCTTCTCTATTTATAGGCTCAAGGAGATTTACATTAACAGATATTCTTTCCTAAATAATCGGATACTCAGGAATTATGGGAGATAATCTCGGATATGATTACAATTACACAAGATCTTCTCAAAATATACGGAGTATACGACCAAGCTGGTCATATATAAAATCCAAATGTTATGTCAGGGGAATCTCCCTGGTCGATAGTCGAACAAAACCTCTGCCAGGTGTCAGCCACGTGTTAAAAATGTTTACCACGTCATCCACGCCTATTTTTTGGATAACAGTAGACTTTTCAACTATGTCGATCTGGCAATGTTCCAGCTCCCCCCCAAACTCGTATCGACTCCTAGCAGGGATGAAATATTTATTTTTGAAGCACGAGTGGGGGGTCCCTACTCCTGCTGATATTATGTATTTTTTCTGCCTCAAGGCCCATCCAGAGACAAAGGGTCGAGGTGATGATTTGTAACGACCCAAAATCACTAATAAGGCATAAGGGGCTTGATTAGCGTGCCAGGAGGGCATAATTGGTATATGTGTGATTAAATGGTTAAATTCATGATTTAGTGGCATGCATGATTAATATGATTATATGGATATATTATATTCTTGTTTATGAGTAATAGATATGCATGTGGGCCCTTTATAGCTTATAAGGGCATGTTTGTAATTTTGGCCCGTTGAGGGCATAAATGTGATTATTTGTGATAAATTGTTGAGACCACATTATTATGTGCAAATATTTGTAGCATATGGCTCGAGATGGTCCTAATGAGCGGATTAGCGAAACAGTCATAGCGGGGTTTAATACTCAACTCGGGGGAGCCTAGGGGTATTTTTGGGAATTTAGAGAATATTTTGGGAACTATTAGAAGTTGAATAAATGTTTGGTAATTAATTGGACATGATGGGGTTGATTGGTTGATAGTAGGAACACTAAAGGAATTAGCAGGAACTAGGAGTGAAGATTCGTAAGCTTAGAGGGGCATGGGGGTCAATTGCTTAAGCTGGGGATAAGCTCAGTAAGTCCTAGGAAGTAACCTGAAACTTAAGGCAAAAGCTTCTCAAACTCTCCTCTTTCTCTCCCACGTACTCTCTCTCTCTCTCTCTCGCTCTCTCTCATTGTGCTTTGAAACTAAGGAAGAAGAAGGGCAGAAAACTTAGGCCTTAAGCTAGTATTCATTGAAGGAAAATTGAAGGGAAGGGAGAATCTTGAACTGCTGAAGGATTTAAGTTGGATTGTACCAGTGTGGTCCTAAAGAATTAAGTTGTAACTGAGGTAAGGATTCAAATTTTTGAGTATGTAGTTCATCTTGTTCTTATTCTAGGATTCAGGGTGTTAAGATTGGGAATTAGATTGGGTTTTTTAGTAGTGAGTTGCTGTTGAATTGGGGGTGGTAGCACCAGTATAATTGTTAAGATTAATTATTTTAAATATTTGATTAAGGTCTTAAACTCGTAGTTGAATTTGGTCTTATTGGGAGTCTTATTAGGTTTGAGTTTTGAGGAAATTACCTGGGAAAAGTGAGAAGAAAACCTAGAATTTCTAGGTTCGAAGGGGGCGCACCATGACCTAGTTCAGGGGCGCCGCAACGCATGTGCCTTGTAGGCCCTGGGTGTGCTCTCTGGTTTGGGGGCGCGCCGCGAACCTAGGGGGCTAGTCGCGGCCCGCCTCCCTTATGTCTTGGGGTTCTTGGTTTCTAACTTGGGGGCAAGTCGCGACCTTAGGGACCAAGTCGTGGCTCGCCTAGGGATTTTTGCCTTAGGTTGGTTTCTAGGTTTGGTAAGGCTCGGGGGCTCAAACCTAGGCTCCCGAAACAATTTCTACTACCCGGTTTAGTAGAAATTGAGGTCCTAGAGGTATCCTAAGTATTTATTTGGATTGGAAGTTAACAATTACCCATTGGCCACTGTGACTAGGTTTATCGCCAAGGCTCTAGACTGAGGATCGTGCTCGAGACCGTTCTATTACCTCTACTCATAATTCAAGGTAAGAAAAATACACCATGCGTGGTTGTAAACAGGACTGAGATTCCCAGTTATGGGTTGCTTGTAATATGTGTTTGTAAGATTGATTTGTCATACAAGAATGACAGGCCTAAAGGAGTTGGGGCTAGTGGTAAGCATACTGAGCGCGACCCGACCTAAGTGAGCCAGGGCCATCTAGATCGACAGGGGGCTCGGCCTAAGGATGCCAGCCTTGATTACTTGAGATTATGTGATTTCCATTTATTAATTGAATATTTGTACTTTGTTTTATGTTTATATGAGATAAGCTTGATTGAATATCCTTATTGCTACATGTGATTGTTGTTTTGGTGTTTTTGCTGGGCCTTGGCTCACGGGTGCTACGTGGTGCAGGTAAAGGCAAGGGAAAGCTGGATCAACCACGAGTTGGAGAGCTCTGGGGGCAAGGGGTACATTGTCAGCTGCTCGTCCATCATGATTGAGGGAAAGTACAGGGACAGAAGCCTAGAACCTATATTTTTCCATTAGAGTGGCCACTGATTGTATATAACTTTTGAGAGTTTGTAAACTGACACCTAAACCCTCTTTTTTGGGATCCCATGTACCAAACATCTATTTTAATGAAAAAATAACTGATTATGATCAAAATATTTTAACCCTAGTCCAATTGTTGACCTTAGGAACACATTTTTAATAAAATGACTTGATTCGCAAGTCCGGCACTATTTAAACTACACAGTGTAACAGTCTTGGTTATCAAGGGCGTTACATGGTTTCTACTACCTCACTAGATTCCCCAAGACATCCTCCATCATCGACCTCACTAGCCACCCGAGTGACTTTAAAGATGTATTCCATATGTCCAATGGGTTCAAGAACTGCATGCACAGATACTTCAACCGTCTTCATAAGTTTCCCAGCCCTGTAAATTCTTGATCTGCATCCTTTATTTTTGCTAAGTTAATCATTGATTCTAATTGAGTTATGGTCTTGTGCAACTATTTACGAGACGATGGAACGATCTATGACCTTGGGAGGTCAATATGAAACCTTGGCCATCCACACTGCCCAAGAGAAGGAATGCAAGGTTGTTGTAAATGATGCCATGATGGTGAAATGTGGTCTGATCAAGGAAGGTCAGACCTTGCAGTTGAGATCTCGAGCTCCAGTTGTTGAGGAGTTCGAGGAAGAAGAATAAGAGGAGGTCGCGCCCTTGGTGCGCAAGAGACCTGTTGAAGTGGCCCTAAGAATTGAGAGAAGACAAGGGTGAGCAAAGTCGAGGGCAGGAGCCGACATCTTCAGCCAAGGTAATAATGATAAGGACATAAACCGAGTTGCTACCAAATTTATTTTGGCTCGGTATGACTCAAGACAGGGCGTGAGCTACAATTACGAAGACCCAGACCTAGATATCATGCTTCAACAATGTGTGGATAATCTAGTAGTCCACCACAACCTAGCTCTCCTTAAATACACTATAATAGTAGACAACACCTTTAGGTTTAGGTCAACAATTTTTAACCAGTATGGGACCAACCTTTTGACTTGGGAGTCCATTCGCCAGAGTAGTCATGCCTTTGGTTTCTCCCAACCTGAGTATGAACCTAGTCTGGTTGCGGTTCCCAGACCTAGTGAGCCTCGTGAGATAATCCTTTTAGATTTACCCACACCACCAACCATTTGTGAATTAGAGGTTAAGTCTAGCCCGGATCAGAATCCGGAGCTAGTTATATTCGTTTCCCCTTCTAGCTCAGAGGGTAGGATTTTCTCCTTTATGATTTGTATTATCTTGACTCATCCTTGGATCTAACTTGTTTACTTATTCTCTTATAGATGAAAACATGGACCTAAAGAGCTCCTTCAAGCCTGATGGGGCTGGAGCTGGACCTGTTTTCAAGAAGCATATAATATCAAAGAAAACTACCTCCAAAGCTGGAGCTGCCACTAGATGCCCTGCAAAAGAAAAGGGTGCCAGCTCCACCCAGAAGCACCAGCAAGCTTGGGTAACAACAATTACCACTCAAAAATCCCCTCTTCCTCGCGAACTTGCTCCAATTCCTCAAGTTATACAAGTAGAGACCCCACATGCGCAACTTCCAGTTATGCTGCTCGAGGTCGGGAGGATCTCGGAGGCACTTCGTGGGCCCCTCCATGAGATGGCAAATCACCTGATAGGCTACGCCAGCCAGGTGAGCATCAAGGACCTGAGATCCATAGAGGAGCATCCCTTGGAGAATGTCCTGGACTTGGCCTTGGGAATTACCCTGACTGTAAGTTATCCTTTTTATTTACACATTTTTTTAGTTTCCTCCTTTTCACGAGCTAACCCTGCTATTTTTTTCATTGCATTCTTGTTTAGCCTAAATCTGCAGCATCACTTGGTTCCAAGCTGAAAGGGAGGAGGCCAAGGCTGCCCTTGAGGAGGTTAAGAATGACCTGAAGGCATCCCAAGAAAATGAGCAAATCGCTAAGGCACAGGTCACAGAGGTGAGCCAACATCGAGACCTGTTGTAGGTCGAGATCGACGACCTCAACAAGAAACTTTAGGAAGTCAACGTGCTTAAAAAGAGGTTGTCTAAGGTCGAGGAGAAAGCCAAACAAGATGCTGAGAAGGCTAAATAGGAGGTTGCTGAGGCAAAAAGCTCTTTGGATGAAATTTTTTATTGGTGCTTGGCATACAACCAGGAATGAGACTCTCATTCCTGGACACGGAAATTTGGGGGTGATACCTCACCAAGTTCCAGGACCGATTATCGAAAGAGCCCACCGAGACCGTGGAGGCTTCTGGGGCTACTTGTGGTGGTGATTAAGAGGTGACATCACATGAGCAAGTTGCTAGAGCTCCGTGATGTCTAGGGTGTCCATTTTTTTTTTATATAATTATTTTTATGTTTCATTCTGGGTTCTTTGAACCCTTTGTAATCAAGGTTTAAAAGTCGAGACAATTGCCTTCGGGCTTAGTTCGAGGTTATTTTTTCTCGAGTTATACACATACTTATGTTAGTACATGATTTATTAATTTATGATCTAGTTTTTGTTCCCCTTTATCTATTATTTAGCCATGTTTATGAACTTTAAAAAGTCCTTGTATATTTTCATAGTCATAGGGGTTAAATTTAGATCGAGATAAATGCATGATGGCTCGACCAGATAATTCTAGTTGATGACCTAGTTATATTTAGGAGTTTGGTCACCTAATAAAGTTATACATGTTAAGAATCAGTCCTCGGACCTTGTTATATCCAAGATTCTTGTACCTAGTTGAATTCTAGGTTTTGTTTTACTTTAAATTTTCTTAACATAGTTCGTATTCATAATTTTTTTGAAAACTCAAGCTTTAAAAAGTCGTAGAGTAATCAATTTTCCCAATTGTAAGTTGTGCAAAATTTATCTAAATTTGTTGAACACTTCAAAGATGATTTTGAGGGTTATATGCCCCCCAAGAGATCAGAATTTATGAATATTCTAGATCGCTTTTACAAAATAAACTCGTGATAAATTACAAAAATATTGGTGCCACGTTTAAAATATGCAGCAACTCTTTATTATCCAAATTTTATTGAAATAAAATGACTTTTATAAACAAGCCTTACAAGGAATAAAATATGCTAAAAAGATTAAAATCTAACAAAGTCATCCTATTACTAATAATATATTTTGAGATGTAGAGCACTCTAGGTTCGTGGGACCAATTCTTCACTTAACCGAGCTAGTTTGAAGGTTCCTTCAGGCAAGATTTCCACGAACATGTAGGGTCCTTCCTAATTTGGTCCTAATACACCAGCTTTAGGATCTTTGTTAGTCAAAAACACCATTCAGAGCACTAAATAACCCAGTTTGAGTCTACGCCCTTTGACTTTTGAATTAAAGTAGTGAGTAGCTCTCTGCTGGTAATGGGCGAGCTGCAATTGAGACTCTTTGCGCCGCTCTTCGATTAGGTCTAGGGATGTATTAAGCAGGTCATGATTTTGATCTGGGTCGAAAGTTTTATGCATATGTGATGCTAATAAGTCCTTGGCTGGGAGCATAGCCTCACTTCCAAAAGTTAAAGAGAAGGGACAGTGCCTAGTGGAGGTGCAATGTGAGGTCTGGTAGGCCCAGAGTACTTGCGAGAGCTGCTTGGGCCATAGCCCCTTAGCTTCTTCTAGCTGCTTTTATAAGCTCGTCTTTAGGGTTTTGTTCACTGCCTTGACCTATCAATTAGCTTGAGGGTATGCCGCTGAAGAGAAAATCTTATTTGTATCATACTTCTCACAAAATTTTGTTAAAATTTCACTATCGAACTAAGTTCCGTCGTTGGAGATGAAATTTTTTGGAATCCAAAAAGGTATATTATGCTCTTCACAACAAAATATAAGACTCTCTTCGAGGTTATAGTCCCCAGGGGCTCGGCCTCAACCCACTTAGTAAAGTAGTCGATGGCAACAACCACATATCGAACTCCCCCCTTTCTAGTTGGCAATGAGTCGATTAAGTTGATCCCCCGTACAACAAATGGCCAAGGCAATAAAATCATGGTTAGCTCCATGGGTGCTGCTCGAGCGATAATGGCAAAACGCTGGCACTTATCACACTTTAGGACATACGAGGTTGAGTCCTTCATGAGCGTAGGCACGAAATAACCTTGTCTTAATACCTTTAGAACCAAGTTTTTCCCCCAGCATGGTCTTCACAAAACTCTTCGTGTATTTCTCAGAGGATGTTCTATGCTTCCTCAAGCAGAACACACCACAGGAGGGGTAATGAATGGCCTCACCGGTAGAGAATTCCCTCGACCATAACATACCATGGGACCTGGTACAATAATTTTCTTGCATTCTTTCGATCTTCTGGTAGTTTACCGGTCGTAAGGTACTCAACAATAGGAGTCATCCAGATCTGTTATGTGAAAATCACTACGACCTCCACTGAATCCTCCTTGATACTTGGTTGTTCCAAGAATTCTATGGGGACCACATATAACGTGTCCGCTTCTTTGGTGGTGGCGAGTTGAGCTAGAGCGTCAGCATTTGTATTCTATTCGCAAGGGACTTGCTCAATGGAATAGAACTCAAATTCAGACAATTGATAATTAAACTTAGCTAGCTAAGTCATCATTTTTATTCCTCGAGCTTGATAATCCCCTAACATTTGATTAACATTAAGCTAAGAATCGTTGTAGCACTAAATTGCCTTTGCTTTCAACTCTATTGCTACTTGAACTCCTGCCAACAATGCCTTGTACTCTGCTTCATTGTTGATGTGTCAAAACCAAACCTCAGAGTTGCATGGAATTGGTTCCCTTTATGTGAGATTAGAATTATCCTAGCTCCAGATTCGTTCTCGTTGGAAGATCCATCAAGGAAGAGTTTCTGCAATTCCTGCACTAGTTCCCTCATTGGCTTGTCCTGGAAACCCATGCATTATGCCACAAAATCAGCAAGCACTTGGTCCTTGATCATTTTCTGCAGCTTGTATAATATCTCGAACTTACTGAGTTCGATGACCCACTTCAATAGACATCTCGATGTTTCAGGCTTTTGTAGGACTTGCCTTAAAGGTTGAACACTGGAAATATGGCCTGAGCTTTCTCGAAACCACGATCAAACCAAATGTGAGCTTTTCAATTAGAGGGTATTTGGATTTAGCTCCAAGAAGTCTCTTGTTCACGTAATATACTGGTTTCTGCGCTCGATTTTCTTCCTGAACTAATACGGCGCTGACTGCATTTTCTGTTACTGCTAGGTATAAGAATAAGCATTCCCCAAAAATTTATTTTGATAGTATAGGGGGTTCGACCAAGTGAGTCTTTAGGTTCTGAAATGCCTGCCTGCATTCTTTGGTCCACTCGAACCGTTTGTTTCCCCTGAGTAAATTGTAGACGGGGAGACACTTGTCCGTGGATTTTGAAATTATGCTATTTAGGGCCGTGATCTTATTGGTTATACTCTGTAATTCTTTTCACATCCTAGAAAAAGGTATTTCCAACAACAACCTGATTTTTTCTAGAATTTCCTCGATCCCCCTTGCATTCATGTTGTATTTTCCAAGTACGCCAAAACATTCTTCCAGGTCAGATACATGGTTATTGGAAGTCTTTGACTTGATGAGCATATCATCGACATACACCTCCAGGTTTTTCATGATTTGGTTAATGAACATCTTGTTGACCAACATTTGGTAAGTTGAATCAGCATTTGTTAGCTCGAATGACATAACTTTGTAACAATATACCTTATGCTCGATCATGAAGCTGGTGTGCTCTTAGTCCGCAGGGTTCATCACGATCTGGTTATATCTAGAATACGCGTCCGTGAAGGACATGAGCTTGTGACCGGCCACTATGTCTACTAGTTGATCAATTCTAGGTAGTTGGAAACAATCCTTAGGACAAGCTTTATTGAGGTCGGAGAAATCGATGCAGGTTCTCCATTTTTCGTTTGATTTTGGGACAAAAATAGGGTTAGCGATCCAGGTCGGGTATTGTGCTTCCCTTATGAACCCACATTTGAGTAGGCAAGCTACTTGTTCTTCTAGAACTTCTCCCCGTTATTTTCCCAAAAGCCTTCATTTTCGCACCTTCGTGTGAACATTTCTGTCTAGGTTTAAGGTGTGTATCATTACGCTTGGATTGATGCCCACCATATCTTCATGTGACAAGGCAAAGACGTCCAGGTTCCTTCTCAAACACTCAACCAGTTCCTTCTTTCTTTTAGTTCCAAGATTTCTTCCAATCTTTACTACTCTCGAAGGTATCTCTGGGTCGTTAATGATTTCCTCGAGCTCCTCTAACGCTTGGAGCTCATATTTCTCTTCGTCTATTCTTACATCGATGTCCTTGGGTTGGGTGACCTCATTTCCTTCTTCTTGAGGTTCTTCCACCTCCTCAGCAATTTCCATTACTTGAGGCTCCTCATTCTCTTCGATTATGACCATGTCTTGCTGGCCAGGTTGTGATTTTTCCTCTATGGCAATGTTGTAGCATTCTCTGGTAGCAAGTTGATCTCCTCTCATGGTATATATACCTGAAGACGATGGAAATTTTATTGCTAAATGACGAATTGATGTTATGGCTTCGAATGTCATTAGTGCGGGTCTTCCTAATATTGCATTGTAAGCAGCCAAGCAATCAATTACTAAAATTCAAGCATTTTGGCTACGGCTCATGCTTCGTCATCTAGTATCACCACGAGCTCAATCGTGCCTATGGCTCATTCCCTCTCCTAAAAATCCATAACGGGTCATTGAAGTCTCCTTAAGATCGGCTACATATATTCCCATCTTTTCATGGGTGGACCTGAATAACACATTTAGGGAGCTCCAATTATTGATTAGTATCATTCACACTCTTCGATTGGCGAGTTGAATGGTTATCACTTGCAGGTCATTATGCGGGAATTGGACGTGGCTAGTGTCCTCTTCCATAAAAATTATTGGTGGTTTATCAAATCGTTGTTGTTTTGATAACCTCTGTTCCGGAATGAATTTGGTGCCATCATGTGTCTTCAGCTCCTGGATATACCTTTTATGGGCTTTGTTGCTCGTTTTTGCCAAATGGGGCCCTCTTGCAATAGTGGCTATTTCTCCTCCTTCAACAGGAGGAGGAATAATCTTATTTCCTTGAGCTAGTTGAGGGTTGGCGTGGTTTACTTTAGTTGATTGAGGGTTTTGTCTCACTGGTTGATTAGGAGCTACCCTTGTAATGTCCCAAAAATGCTAATAAGGCTTAGTGCCTTGATTAGTGTGTCGAAAGGGCACAATTGGATATATGTGTGTGAAATTGATTGATTAAATGTGTGACTATGTGGCATACATGATTTATATGATAGTATGGATATAAATGCATTTTTATGAGTATTAAATATGCATGTGGAGCCGTTCTTGTTAATAAGGGCATTTTTGTAAATTTTGGCATGTTGAGGGCATAAATGTGATTATATGTGTTAAATGATTGGGACCATATTATTATGTGGATATATTTGCAGTATTCAGCTCGAGGCGATCCTAGTGAGCGAATTAGAGAAATAGTCACAATATGGTTTAATCCCGGCTCAGGGTGAGCCTAGGGGTATTTCGGGGACTTAGTACGTATTTGGAAATTATTGATTAAAGGACAATTATTTGGTGATTAGTTGGGTATGTCGAGATTTATTGAGAACTTATAGGACCACTTGAGGACTAGCGAGAAATGCGGTAAAATGACGGGTTTTCCCTTAAGGGAAATAAAGGGCTCAGATGACACTAAGGGTATTTTGGTATTTGTACCAGGGGATATACTTAAAAACTTTAGGAATTAGCCAAAAACATTAGAACAACCTCTCTCTCTCTCTCTCTCTCCATCACTCTCGTTTCTCTCTCTCTCTCTCTCTCCAAGCCTTGGGAAATATTTGGAGTTTGGTGAATTCAAGGGGAAGGATTAAGTATTTCAGAAGAATTGGAGTTAGGATCACTGGAGGATAAGCTCAGGGTGGGAATCATCATCAAGGTAAGGTCTAAGTCTTGATTTCATGATGAAATTATGTTGTTAAGATAGGTTTTGAGCTGGGTTTGGTTTTAGCTAGAATTGTAGAATTCAGATAGGATTATTTGCTAGATGTTGGGATATTTATGATGATTATGAGGTGTGAGTGGGAGTGGGAGTTCTGGAAACAATTCTGGGTTTAGGGGTTGAATTGGGTGTGAATTAAGGAATTAGTTTGAGGAAAACATAGTGAAAATATGCAAGTTTTTCTGGATTTTGGGCTCAAGTCGTGTGTGCAATGAGGATGGGAGCCTCTGAATTTTTCCTAGGCACTGCGATGCAAATTGTGGCACACCGCGACCCGCGCTCCTCAGAAGAGAGCCTCGAGGCTCTCTGACTTGTAGCGCACCAAGACCCTAGGGAGCTGGGTCGCAGCTCAAATAAGGGATATTGGCCAATTAAGGGTTCTTAGGCTTGGGAACTCAAACCTAAGTGCTCAGGAAGGATTCTATTACCTTTTTTAGTAGAATTCGAGGTTCTAGAGACTAGTATGTTATTATGGGGTTTTAATTGGTTTAAGTTTTAATGGTTATCAATTATGGCTTTGTGACTAGGGTTACCACTAAGGCTTGGGGCTGAGGATTGTGCTCGATACCGTCTCACACTTGCAGCTCGAGACTTGAGGTAAGAAAACTACACCCGGGTTGTGGATGAGGCTTAGACCCCTATTAACGAACATATTATGATTGTGAATATATCTGTATTTGAGAATATCTGGATAGGCATGCTTGTATATGCAACCTTCGACTGCTTGTTGTGCAATGTGTATCTGTGATTATATTTGTTTAAAGACCGGCCTAAGGGTGTCGGGGGCCGATAGCAAGTGTGCGGAATGCAGCCCGACCTAAGTATGCCGGGGTCAACTATACGACTATAGGACTTAGCCTAAGGGCGCCAGGCCTGAATATTATACAATAAATAGAAGTGTTATTTGCACTTAACTAATTGTATTAATTGATATGATTGGTTCATGTGTTTGTTAAGCTTATTACCTACATATTGCTGTTGATTGAGCTTATTGGTCTAAGTTTTACTGTGCATAAATTGTTGCTTATTTGTTCTTGTTGGATTAAGTTTTCTTGCTGAGCCTTGGCTCACGGGTGCTATGTGGTGCAGGTAAGGGAAAAGGAAAGTTGGACTAGCTGTGAGTTGGAGAGCTTTAGGGGAGGTGTGTACATCAGCAACTGCTTGACCGCCACGGCCAAGGGTTACACAAGAACTAGAACCAACTTGTATTTTTCCACTTAGGTTGGCTTCTGTTGTAAGTTGTAATTGCCTAGGAAACACCATGTTTGGGATCCCATGTACCAACTCTTATTTTTAATGAAAGTCAATTATTTTTATCCAAATCTTTTAACCCTATTCCGATAATTACCTTAGCAACACGTTTATGTACAAACGACTTGATTAGCAAGTCCTGCACTATTTAAAATACACAATGTAATGGTCTTGGCTATCCAAGGCATTACAACCCTGTTTCGAGCATATTGTGCTAAAGCACTAGCCCGGATGAGAATCTCAATCTCATCTTTTAATTGATGGTAATCGCCAATGTTGTGGCCGATGTAATTATTATACCGGCAGAGCTTAGCTGGATCTCTCTTCACCCTTTGATGTCTCAAGGGCTCTGGTTTCTTCCATGGAAGGCGAGTAGAATTTTCCAAGAAGATACGTTTTCACGTATCTATCAGGTTGGTATAAGCAGTGTAGATGGATTTATACTTCTCCCCGGGATTATTCTTTTTAGAGCCGCTCTGGTCCCCTTCACCATTCCCTTTCCATTTATTCCCCCCCCCCCCCCCCCGGGATGGTATTTTGAGTAGCGGGATGAGCCATAGCTGTAGTATCCGTTACCACTCCAGTGGGCTGAACAGGGGTCTGGCTGTTTCCTACAACAACACATTCCACCTATTCTAAGTTTATCCATTCTCGAGCTCGAGCCAAGAATTCATCCACACTCTTTACTCCTTTTCTCCGGAGATCCTTCCACAAATCTCCTCCTACGGTAATTCTCGTCCTCATAGCCATGAGTTTAGAGCTATCGTCAGCATCTCTAGCTCGGGGTGCTACATTTATGAATCAGTTGAGATAGGCCATCAAGGATTCACCAGGTTGCTGCTTGATGTTAGCCAATGAATTGGCCTCTATTCAGACCTCTTTTGCAGCACGAAACTATCTCTTGAACTCATAGGACAATTTTTTCCAGGGGGTGTTTGAATGTTTTTTATATTTATTGAACAACATTTTGGTCGATCCAGTCAATGTTGTAGGGAACAGAATATACCTTAGGTCGACATTAACATGTTAGACAGGTTATTATCCCTCCAAGCCTGAGCTCAGTTAGGCGAGACATTGCAATAGTCGCGTACAATAGATGGATCTCCCCTAGTCTAAGTATAACTCAAATCATCGTAGTGAGCTGGATGTTTCTTTTTGCGTTAAGATGATCATTCAGGTGAGACTTCGACTTAGAGCGAAGACTTTGTGCGGAGCTTAGCTAATTTCTTAGGTCGCTCTTATACCTGTGGGAATTCGAATTATGAGCATTCTTAAACTTGCCTCCGCGCTGGCTCTCTGTCATATAGCTCCCATCTACGAAGCTTATAGCTCGTGGTTGGGCTCAAGAAGCTGGATTATTGGTGCGAGATCATAGGGCATAAGTGTCTTCTAAGGAGACAGGATTTCTCTTGCTGTTCCTCGAACTGGAGCATTCCTCTGTGGGCGAGGTTGCGTCAGATATCGAATTGGCAATGGAGGATGCCTTATTGGTGAGGCTATCCTTGTTCTATCAGGGCACACTAGATTAGCTTGCCCTTGATCTACTCTAATTTCCCAGATTGGAGGAAGTTCAGACTCATTCCTCTGTGCCTGAGTTGTTGGTCGAGGCACGGGTGAATTTTCTAGGATGTCTCCTCTCCTTGAGACGGTTTCAGCTTGCCCTGTCTGGCCAGGCTAATTCCTGGGAGTATGAGTTGAATTATTATTCCTACAAGGATTAGCAGGCTGAGTATTTCGCGGAGTCCATTCAGAAGGTGCGAAACTCGGGGTCGCAGTTCAGGCAGAACGACTGACGTTAGGTTGATTATTTTATGGGACCCACTTTGCTT
Source organism: Humulus lupulus (assembly GCF_963169125.1). NCBI lineage: Eukaryota > Viridiplantae > Streptophyta > Magnoliopsida > Rosales > Cannabaceae > Humulus > Humulus lupulus. The sequence continues at coordinate 219,815,438 of NC_084793.1, forward strand.
CCTTCTCAGGTTAGCATCAGTTGTAATCGAGCTAAAATCTCCTCAATTTTCCTATAGGCTTGGGAGAGATGGCTCCTTCGCTGGGCATTTTCAATCTTGATGGCTGTTAGGTACCCCAAATTTGGATTTGAGGGACATGACGTCGAACTTCCAATATCATCTTGGTCCACGTGTTGTTTTCCAAGACGACGTTGTACGAATGTTTCTTCTCCAGTGAGTATAACGGTATGGTAATTTCCTTGATAATCAGGCTGATTGATTTTGTTGTCATGCATAGAACGGGTGACTACCATCATGATTGTAATGCCCCGAATTCTCCGATATGGTTTAATGGCGGGATTAGTAGGCTGGGAGGGCCATACTTGTTTAATTATGCCATTAATCGAATATATGCATGTTTATGTGAATTATATTATGATATGATGTTAAATGCATGCATGTGGGTCCACATTTCATGATAGGGGTCTGTTGGTAATTTGGCCCGTTGAGGGCGTAATTGTATATTTGTATGCATGTCGATGATATATTGTTGAGGCCACATTATAATGTGGATTTGTTCGAGCTATTCGGCATGAGAAGATCTTTGAATATTAAGTAGTGGTTTAGTCATAACGGGATTAAGTTCGAGGCTCAGGGTGAGTCTCGGGGTGTTTTAATGATTAGAGGGTTGCCGGGAATAAAAAGGTAATGGGATATGAATTATTGGTGTTTGGGAATATTGAGAATAGCGGGAGTTGGAGAGCGTTAATTATGATTAACGAAATAGGTGAAAGATGACAATTTTACCCTTGGGGAGACTTTAGAAGCTTTAAATGACCTAGGGGCATTAAGGTCATTTGGCTGTAGAAGCATATAGAACAAAAATAGAGCGAGCTTCTCCTTCCCGTACATCATCTTCTCCCTATCTCCCTTTGAGGTTTTTGGTCCCAAATTGAGGTAACAAGCTAGGAAATCAAAGGTTGGGGGTTATAGACTTAGTTCATCTACTAAGGAGGATTCAAAACCAGTTGGAGGTAAGGAATTGTCCATGAATTTCAAGTGTTACTCAGTTTTTCTTTTAGTTTTCAGCTCTTGATTTTGATGTGGAAAGTTGGAATCAATGGGAGTTTTTGTGTATGTATGATTGGGTTTTGGTGAGGGGGTGATGTAGATGAGGTTTAGGGGTTGAATTGGATGTTTTGGTAAGGTTTGGGATTGGTTTGGAAGGTTGGTTTCAAGAGGAATCCCAAGGAGGGAAAATCAGTGTAGCTGCTGGTCTGAAGCTGGTGCCCCAGCGCCAGTCCTAGCGCCCCAGCGCTATGCAGGGCAGAGAGTAGCCCTCTCTGTTGACGGGGCAGCACCCCAGCACTGGTTGGCAGCGCCTAGGCGCTAGGTCAGTTTCAGGGAAAGTTATTTTTAGGGCACGGGATGGTTCTTAAGGCTCGGGGGTTGGTTCCTTTACCCCTTTTGAGTAGTTTGAGAGTCCCGAGAGTGAGGGATTGATCCCGGGAGTGTGGTTTAGATTGTGAACCATTTATTGATTTACTTTATTGATGGTTTGTAATTGGTTATGATTAGGTAACCACTAAGGAATCTAAAGGTTGATCGTTCTCAAGGGTCGTTCTTATCTTATTTCTCGCTCGAACCCGAGGTAAGAAAACTACACCCTGTGTACATGTGACATGCATGATTGTATTGAGGCATGTTGTTTGATAAATGTGGACGTGGATTTCCTATTGAATGCTAGCAAATGTTGTATACTTGTATATGTACTGACTACTCAGGGACACTGACCTAAGAGTCAGAAATGGCATAGCGTCATGACCGCCGAGCCAAATGAAGATTAGATCTAATCGATATCAGCATTGAATGGCTCTAAGGCATTAATGCTGGACCGACCCTAAGGTCGATGAACTTATAAGCGCTTGTCTAGTCTAAGACTAGTTACTAGAGCCAGGGCTTATGGCCTCGGTGACTGCTTGTCACATGGCTAGGGAATGTTGTTCCAGGGTTATGAATTTAAGATCATGAGGAGGGTTATGTTGGTGACTAGTCACCATGCACCTATCTTGTTCGAACTAATAAAAGTTCACTTATCTATAAAGCCTCGGTGACCCTATCATCACAAGGCTAAAGGGAGCTGGACCCATTTTAGTGACTTTTGCGACTGTCACCTATTTGTTTGGACTGATGGTCCTGAATGATTATTACGATCATTGTTGATATTATATCATGCTTTATTGTGTTTTCTTGCTGGGCCTTGGCTCACGGGTGCTATGTGGTGCAGGTAAAGGGAAAGAAAAGCTCACCCAGCCTTGAGTGGAAATCTTAGGTGGTGATGTGTACATATGCGGCTACTTGACCACCACGGCCAAGGAGTTCTCAGAGGAACTAGGGGGTTTACCCTATTTTTGCCACTTAGGTCGGCGGGTTTGAAACTTTGAAACAGTAATGACCTTTTTGAGTTGTAAATAACTTGCAAATGTTCTTGTGGGCCCATGAACGGTTTTATGTATTCAATAAAGTATATCCTTTCCTTTTTTATTGATTTTCCACCTTAACCTGTTAATAACACTTAGAACACGTTTTTAACCAAAGGACTCGGGTAGCGGGTCAAATTTCTGGTTCACCGTTCACCATTCACCGTAACTTTTCTGGGGTAACCAGGGCGTTACAATGATTGTGGGTTAAAACTTGTGTGACAATTCAAGCCTAGTCTGCTCTAAATGAAAGCACCAATCTGTAGACGCGGTTTCGTCATGTCACAAATCTTTACTTGTCCTCATTTTGCATTAGTTCTTAGCTTGTCATTGTCATCTATGTTGAACTTTATTTTCATGGATTTACTCACCTAACTGCATCCTTAGTCTCCATCCACTCCATCAAGGGTTTGCTATTGTTCGCTACCAAATGTTCTGGCTAGTCCACTTTGTATGCTCCTCTTAAAAAGACTCCTTAGTGACTATGCATATCTATCTAGTTAACATAACCACATCACAAGATAATTTCACTCCATAACCTATGTCTTCTAACTTATTAACGACTGTGTCATAAATCTTGTGTGTCTTGGATCTTGATAGTGTCCAGTTATATTACCGTCGTCGTATTCCATTCTCAAATTTACTTAAAACTTGATAGTGCCATACTTGCGATTTCCTATTATGCATCTTGTTGATGAGGTTTTTCGACAACAGGGGATTTAGAAATCTGAAAAATAGAGATACTAGGCTTTTAATAAACCGAATAGAAAGAAATGAAAAAAAGCAAGAAAACAAAATACTCACACGATTTTACATGGTTCAATGGTTAAAATCCACCTAGTCCACGAGTCACTCTTATTGATCTGTTTAGTAAACATGACCTGAGTCAGTTCGCATTGGTCCTACAACACCCAGGTCGAGGAGTGTGTTCAGCTCACGGACACCTAACTATGACGTACAATGAAGAATCCCAAAAGACTCATTGATTCCTTATACACCTAATAAATTCCAAGATTTTATTATGTATTTATTACCCGATATAACAGGTACATAATTAATAGGCAGTTATGTATTTATGTAAATAAGAAGTTACCTAAATTTTTAAGTTACCATATTAATGTACGGTTACCCAAAACTATCCATGATAATCTCCTATAAATACAAGGGGAACGGACAGAAAAAGGGATCGACTTTCTATATGCAAAAACTATGCTGAAATTTTCATAAACAATTTCATCAAGAGTAGAGTTTCACGTGGGCGATCTGGGCGATGTGTACCTCGAACTAAGTTGTTGGCATAAGAGACGAACTAGAGACTTTTTGGTTGTCGTAGGCTATCAAGTAAGCTCAAGATACTCACTCCAGAGTTAACAAGATACTCTGTATATGTACATTTTCTTCATACACTTGTTTGTCAACTGTACCCCATGCTGAGTAATTCAGCTCGTATTTTTATGGTACAACACATCTCATCCATTCAATGTGATCATTCACCACAGAAGTCTTTCAGAGAATTGATTCATCTCTGTTGTTTACCTCGTCTATAAGAATTCTTGAGATCCCAATGATCTCTTTGAGAAGTTTCTTTCTAAAAGTCCTAATTACTAGAGGCATAGTTTGTAATCTGCAACAAAAGTACTAACAACTTAAAAGAAAGTAAAGACAAATAAATCAGATAGATAATATACTTACGACATGGTGAGTTGAGGTTTTCCAAGTCTTTAGCATGTATGCGAAGGGGTTCTTGGAAACATGAACGACCTTCTCTGATACCATTTGTAATAACGCCTTGCTACTTTATTTGCAAAAGACAACTACTTGATAATTATTAAGAAAAGCATAATTATGAAAAAGGTTCAGTGGGGCCTTAATAAAACATACAATATGGGTTGATTTATTTAAAATTAATGTATAATGTCTTTTATGCAAATTTAAACTAAAAGTTTAAACTCCATAAAATGTTCTTGGCATTATCTATATTGTTTTCTGTTCATCAGAGCCCCACGACATACATACTCAGACCCAAGAATTCCCCACATCACCATGCGTGCCAATGAGAAACCCTATTGCCTACCTGAAAGGGGGAAAATAAAGGGGGTGGGGGGGGGGGGGGGGGGTGAGCTAAAAGACCAGTAAGAAGGTACAAACAAAAACAGCAGTTCACATAAGTACAATACAAAACTATTATCATCGTACATAAGCTTAAAAAAAATAGCATATCATCGAAATATCATAATCCCATACACTTGATTTGAATATTTCCTCATAACAAATATAGCAAACAAGTTCTATGAAGTAATCAGTAAAGCATAAATCAGTTAATCTTCCTTTATGAGGTATTCAAGAACTCTGGTCCTAGAATAACATCGGCGGATTCGCCCTATAAGTTACGTCATACCTTAGTAACTCCTTTGTTATGTCGTGTTCAACATGCTAACAACCTCTGATTTTCATACAACATACAAGTACAAATACAAGCAGCTCATCTCATAACATTACATCTCATACAATCAACATAAACTCATAAAAATTCTAGTTAACTTCCTTACCTCAAGTCCAAGAAATTAAAATGGCAAGATAACTTCACAACGAGCCTAGAATAATCAATAAAACACTTGTCTTAATATCAAGTAGAACTAAGCATATCATACACTACAAGAAAAAATGCTTTTAATAAGACTAAAAATGTGTTATCAAAACATACCATAACACTTTTTGACGTGTTAAGACCGACTATGTTATCGTAGGTCAGGGTACTTTACATAACACTTATCATTATTATACAAATTTGTTATTACACTGTCAACGATAACACACTTTCTGTGTTATTTTAATAAATAGATAAGAATTTAATTATATTGTTTAGAGTCAATTATATAACACATTTCAATACTTATAAATTTGTGTTATACTACACTTTAGTATAACACATTTTTTGTTATATAATGATGTTTGCATAACAAAATTCTTTACTTATAAAAAATGTTATTGTAATAGATATTATAACACATTTTTCATATTATTTTAATATTTAGATAAGTTTATACATTTCCATTTATTTTCTCTCAAGTCAGACTAGATTTCACAAAAGCATTAAATCAAAATTTCAGGACATACTTATTATATGCCTATAACCAGAATTAGTCATATGATCTACATCAAAGTATATGTAATATTTATATGTGTGTGTATAATAGCATTACATATTAAATTTAGAATAAAAATTATATTATCAAGTCCCGAGATTTAAAATCAGTGGTCATATAATAATAAAAGGCCACAAACAGAATTATAATAACCACTCCCAAGCAAACAATACCCCCAGCACCACTACCATATCTACTCTTAAATGCTTGGTAAAATATTTCGGCAATGGCATAACCACCAGAATCTTTATTTTCATCCAAAAGGGATGTGATATTGGTTACAGCAAAAGTGATGCCAAGTATGTAACACAGTCCAACAATGATAGAAATCCCAACATCACTAATTATTCCTCTTGGTCCATTCTTATCAGCATTCTTGGTTTCTTCTGTCTATAATAAGAAAAACAAGAAGAATTAGTCTGACCCTTCAGTTACATAGAACAATAATTTGGGTCACTACAAAAGTCAATTAGGAAAAAATGTCATATGCATCTTGGTAAGAAGTTGTTATTATATATGAGACAAGTATCAACTTTTCATACCATGTGAGCAGATGCATCATAACCAGTTAGTGAATACTGACTCATCAAAAGCCCCAGAATGAAAATGTAAACTGAGTCATCGATTCCTTGCTCATTATCAGTGTTGAACTGAGTGAAGACATATTTGACACTAGCTCTCTCAGTGGCAACAGAAGGAATGAGGATAATAAGAACAAACACTCCTGAGTAAGTGAAAATTTCAGTAATTTTCAATGAGAAATTGGAAAATGTATGGTATAGGCAGGAGAGGGAAACTCTTGATCATAACAACAATATTCCATGCAGCAACGAACTGTCCAAAGAAAGATAACCAAGATATGGGAAGACTGTTTGTGATAACATGAAGAAGCAAAATTCCTCCATGGAAAGCAATGACTGAGTACTTTGAGGCCTCATATCCACCACCAGTTTTTCCACTAGTGCTAAGGAGAATGATCACTTGAATAAGCTATGCAAGTGAAAAATCTACACTTAATGTGATTTCCCAGTGAAAATATGTAAATACATGTTGTGTTATTACTTAATGATTACAAAATGTTGAAGACTTTGAAACTACAGTGCTTAGAAATCAGAGGATGTTATTTCAAAAAGATGGATTTGGCACAGTTATTTTGTGTTAAAAATTAGTCTTTTTGACCCTATATAGGATAGATCAGACCCTAGCTCCTAAAAATTTGTTCTAATCAAGTTTACAAATCTGTAAGTGATGATCTCCAATGAAGAACATCTCATTAGTCCAAGACATGCCTAAGATACAAGTTTGAACCTTGTCTTTTTAAAGTATAAGAGATAAATGATGCTAGAATAGTTTAATTCTCTGATACCATATTATGAAAGAAAATGAAATTGTATTGAATTGAATGAATACAGAATACAAGTGGCACCAATATATACATGCCACAAAGAAGAATCAAGAAAAGTAAGATACAGTCCTATACTTAAATAAGCTATCTGTTTCAACTAATTTAGGCATATAAGGTCCAGTACTAAGCTCAAAATTACTCTCTATAACTTATTTAACTAAATTATATATATATAAGGTCTAGTGCTAAGATTAAAGTATGTGCTATACTTACTAATGGTGACTTTGTACTGTACAGGCATTACAGTCTCAGACCCCAAATGAAACTCTAAAAGCTCCAAGCCAGAGTATAAACAGTCAACTAGAAAAAATTGAAGAAAGACATTTTCCCAAGTTAACAGTTAGAAAAAGAATATTATTACATACCAGCCAGTTATCCATGAAGCAAATGGTGACCATTTTGGGCCAGCAAGCTTGGTACTCCAATAGTAGAGACCCCCAGAAGTAAGGTAAGAAGAACAAATCTCAGCCATGGACAAAGCAACCAACATGGAGAAAGAACAAGCTATAAACCAACCATAAATAAGAGACACTGGGCCACCAAACCTTAATCCATTGTTGTATAGAGTGGTCACACCAGAAAGCACTGATATGATAGAGAATGAAAATGCAAAGGAAAGACAATATTTGAGTGGGTCTATTGTTTGAAGGCATGCAAAGGTGGGCTCACAATGAAACCTTGGCAAACCTAGGAACAAATTGAGCACATTAGTAATGCATTTGTATGCATTTACAAATAAAACATAGGGCACATTCATAATAAAAAAAATGATCATAACAAATTTAACAAGACAATTAAGTCACGCATATCACAAACTTGAATTGAATCAGAATAATGTTCTTACTTGTATGGAAAAGATACAACATAAAGTAGACATCAATAGATATAACATCCTGATTAATGTTTATGAACGGGCTAGATTTTTTGACAGAATGGAAGAGCTCTTCCAAGTGAGCCTAATTGTAACATGAACCTCTTTCGTCTTGGGGCCTACTCTAGAAAGAAACTATACACGAGATGCTTAGAAATTTTTGAAGAAATTCCAAAGCTATTCTTTCATCATGTTAAATTTTTTAATTTTTAAAAGAAAAAGAAAAAGGAAAAGAAAAAAAGAATGGTTGGTTTTTTGTTTAAAGTGTTCAGTACAACAAAGAAAGGGTGGTTCAGTCTCTTTGACGGAAATATGCAAGACTTAGTTAACCAAATGAGAATTTTAGGGATATTAGAATGCAAGTTAGAGTCACCTCACAAAACAAGTTCTTATTCTACCCTTTTAAATAATGCATGTAAATGACGCTTTGGTTCAGAAGAACTTGACTGACTTATTAATTTGATGTGCAAAAAAGGTTAGAGAAAACAACAAAGGATGTAATATGCACGATATATGTTGAAATTGGCATATAGATGAGTTTACTCTGTGCAACTTCAGTTAATATTGGCTAGGCAATAGCTAATCAAGGCATTTCACTAAGAAGAACAATCTCTTGAATATGGTGATGGGTGGATAGAGACTTCACTAGAATAATAAACACATAAAATTCAAGCATGGTGATTGTAAACTATCATAAACAAAAACATATATACCACACTCTAAAACTGAATTAAAGTGTTTAGTCAAGATTTCTTATGAGAGATTATGTAAATCTTCTTTATAATTAGGGTGTGTTCCTATACTTAGAAAATGTAGACATTACAAGCAATGCAGAATCATCAAACAAGCAACGGCAAAGAAAAAAATGCAAAATTATAAAAGTAATGACAACCAAGCGAAAACAAATGTATTACAAAGAAGTGTATCAGTTAATTTTTTTTAGATTGTATAATGCCAAGTATCATCTATATTCCTCATAATTTTATATTAGTTATGAGGATTTCAAAGACAATGAAGTCAAAGATATGAAAATGAATAGTTGGAAGTGTACCTTGCTAAACAATATTCGTATATGCATGATTAAAATACATAGAAACATAATAATAATACAATGCAAAATCAGCAACTTGAGATAAAAAAATTCATTATCTTTTTCAATCCAAATTGATATCTAAACAGGAAAGGATATCTAAACTCCAACAAAAAGTAAATAGAGAAATACTTAATTATTTATTATCTAAAGAAATAAATGTTGCTTTTGTTATATAAAGAAACATATAATGGCCTGGTCTATCCTCTAATCCACAACAAGCAATTTTGGCATGCATGAATAACAAACTAAATATATCTCTATATAAATATTTGTGATAAGTTCACATATATGATGATAAGTGTGCTAAATAAGTATAGGCCAACATAATCATTCAAAAGTGTGCTAAAGTAGTTGTTGTATTGGAGACTCTTTATGTATATATTGACATAGTTAAAAAATCAATCAAAGTTAACATTCCAAGATGCCGTGTAACTCACAAATGGAAAGAGAGCTTCTACAAATGTACCACTACACACTTAAACAGAGTGGAGAAGAGAAGACGTGTACCTCAATTGAAAGAATAAAAGAGCAAAGAAGTGGTTATATGTGTGAATCTGTAAAAATGGTGATCATCTATATAAACAGGACCTAAAGTACAAATATAGTCACTCCAATCTAAAAACTCACACCTCATGGCTGCATTCAACACCTCAAATATCAACCCTAATTGACCAGCACCCAATCGGGCAAGAAAGATCCAAATTGAACAAGAGAGATGCTCTTATTTTTATTCTTTATTTCACATGTAGACACACATTATAATAAATCATATTAAACACAAGCGTATACAATGCACAGAGAATTAATAAGGAAATTTACACACACATATATAACACATACATGTATATAGATCAAGCATAATATTTGAAATAAAAAAACAGAATATCTTAAAAGAATATACCTTCTTATTCAGTTTCTAGAGATCTTTCCCCTTTTTTGAAAGTTTAAATCAAGCCCTAAATTAACTTTTTCCAACCATATTTGTAATGAAGTGAGACTGGAAAAAAAAACACAATAAATTAAGAGCACAACAGAGTGATTGGAGGATAAAAATACCCCATAAATACAAAAATGGATATTAAAAAAAAAGCTTACTGTAATTGAGAGAGGGACAAAAATCGAAGAAACCCTGAGTGAGAGAAAGAGAAAGGCAGTCAAGAAAAAAAACAAGAAAAAGATTAATATTATATAAAAGTTGTTTTGTTTAAAAAAAATAAAAAGAACTATTTCAGCTAAATTTTACCTGATTGTGAGAGCACCTTTCATATATGAAGATAAATCAAATTCCATAGCATACACTAAATACAATATTATTTATATATTTTCTGCTAAACTCGTATTAAAAATAAAAATCATCTTTTTAAAATCTTAACATGCATTGCCATCTGATATTAAAGTAGACTCATAAACTATATACCATTGAAAAAAACTCAATTTTTTTCATGACAGTAATGATGAATACACAAACTCTCCTTTTTTTCTTTTTCTTTTCCTTATTCTTTTTTTTTTTTTAAAATAACAATTCTTCTCTTTATAATGCCAAGTTTTGTCTTCTCACTGTACATAAATTCCAATAAAAAGTGATTGGTCTGTTGGGATACAAATGCTCATTATAAAGATCATAAAAGGTGCAGCTGAAAAAATAAAAGTGAAAACTTACCAGGAAAACCAGCATAGATTGCTGCCATTCTGCACTATGTTGCTCTTTGTGAACCAGGTGGCAAAACAGTACCAACAACTATATCCCCAACTTCACTTGGGTCCAGATTTGTTTTCTCTATCATGGCCTAAATTGTATATTAATCACATATAAGAAACAAAAAAAAATCAATAATCATGTGTATATAAGACAAATTAGAACAAAATCATATACAGTAATGGTATTACAAGCCAAAATCAATGGGTTGTTTACCTTTAAAACAACTGCAAGTAAATCATCAGCTGGAGTATTCTTAAACCCTCCTCGCTTAGTTTTGCAAATTAGAGTCCGGTAAACCCTGTTTGAGAAAATTTTCAAAGTAAAAAAAACTACATAAAAATATTAACAAACGCTTAAAACAAATCAAGCGTTCATTTTGTTGAAGCAAGAAATTTACGCCACAATTACTATATCGTCTCCAAGAAATTTTACCTGATTGAACCTGCTACCACATCAAGGGTTGTCTTCATCTAAAGGAAAATTAAAGTTAAACTTAATGAAAATTTAATGACTGACAACATTTAGCTACATTAGTCTCACTGTTTAGTAAGATTTCTTATGTCTTAAAATAACGTGTCAAAAAAGCAATTAATAAGATTCTTACTGTTGATTTTCTCCTCTATCTCCAAGTTCAAAGATTAAATTTAAGTAGAAGATGAAAGGAAACAACAAACAAAGAATAAACATTTTTCTGAAACAGAATGGACCACAGTTCAATATAAAAGGCATCATATTGCAACTTCAGTCAATAATTCAGCTCTTAAAAAAACATCAACGAATGAAGAAAATATTGAATTCAACAAAAACATTGTCTAATCTTAAAGCATAAATAATGATTGTTAGAATGATTTAGAGGGATTGAAAACCAAATAATTAAAAAGAAACTAAGATATACCTAATTACATTTGATCAAAATGGAAAGTAATCAAGATATAATATAGAATTTGTAAATAATTTTGACTGAACTCACCTCACCTGACCAAGAGAAGAGATAACAATTTCAGTCTAGTCCACCACCATGAGCAGAATAGAGAAGGTCCAATTTACAGCAATTATAGGAGACCATAAGCTAGCCACAGTCAGAGCATTATGAATATCTGGAAGCATAAGTATAAGTACGAGCACATAAATAAAAATGATCAAATAACACAAATTTTTGAATTCAAACATGCAAAAACCAACATATAATAATAAACGAAAACCACAAACATCAACATAGGAATACCATAATAAAAAAAACCAGATAATATAAGCACTTCACATTTCCATAATGAAATAGCTTAGCCGCTTACGTTGAGATACAAAATCATGCCAAGAATATTGTATGGTATCCATATTTACTTCCGAGTTGGTTTTACCAATGACCTGATCTGGAAGAAAGCAAAAATAGAATTCACAATATTAACAAATAAACATTACTGCCAAAGAAAATATTGTTGATTACTAACCTATAGGAAATAAGCAAATGAAAACTTTGCACTCAAAATCACAAGCCAAAACAGCAAATATCTGCAAAAGTTAAAATATCCATATTGACCTTCCATTCAAATTAAAAACAACTAATTTTAAAAATCATTTCAAAGGAAAAAAAAAAGACTAGTTAACCAGAAATAGGAAACATATATACAAATGAAAAGGTAGTGATTAGCAATTATTACTTGATAAAATTAGTGGTCCTTTCATACATTCCACGCCCAACATAATAGCGTTCCTACAAAAATAATTAATAGACCAAAATTGAAAGTAAAGCAATGAACAATAGGAAAAATGATAGTCAATGCATAATTAAATAAAGATTAAGTCAACAGAATTATCTCATTTCATATGATAAAAAAAATAGAACACAACCTGGCGCATCCATTTGACGAAACAAATTAAAGGCCAGCAATCACATTGATTAGTCAGTCAGTGGCAGGCAGGAATTCGCATCATGAAACTAATGAAAAATTGGATGCCACCATAAATGGCAATGACAATCAAGTATAATCTAAATATAACACCATTTCCATTTGGTTTACTCTCCTCCTGAAGCGCTTTCCTGAATTAAAACAAAGAATAAAGATTAAATTTGACTCAAAGAGTTAAGCCCAAACAAACCAAAGACAAAACAAAGATTGAGTGCATACACATATAGGAGAGGTACAACAACTGAAGCAGAGCCAAACCAAATAAAACGAAGAAAAATACGAGCAATAGCAAGCCTCCGTGATGTAGAGTATGCCCCAAACATCATGATAACATCTAGGACACCTAAGAGAAAGGGCAGAATTTCTTAATATAAGAAATCTAATTTGCCAGCTAAGTAGCTAACAATAATAAAACGACATTGTCTGCATGAAATAAAGACATACTCTCAAAAAATTTCATTACAACAAATGTTGGAGCAAGACTGAGAACCTCTCGAAAGGTCTTCCTATTAAGTTTTTTTATCATTGAATGCGATAATGGCAAGTCTCTGAAAATCAAAAAGAAAATAAAACTATTAAAAACGCAAAAGACTGTAGAGTCCTAGAGTTAACTAATTTTAGTTGATATAGACTACGATATCAGAAGCTAAAACACAGCAAAATACAACAATAAAAAGTAAAAGAATGGAGAATACAAATCAAAGAAATAGAAAAAGACTCAAACATGAAGTTTGACTAATTAGTGATAGCAAGTTACAACAAAGATTATAAGATATTGATAAATTGGCAATTCAGTGTAATTTGTTAATATGTATACCTGGAACATCATTGCAAGGAATATCCATAGGCGGTGAAAGCTATGATAGAGATGAAGAAAAGTTCGGTGCTCAACAAATGAAGTTTTCCCTCGATGTTTACTTCTGCCTGATTTAAGCATATTCTGTATTAAAACAAATCAAAATCAGCAGTAAATATTTATGAGTAGGTATAGTTCATAAAGGTCAACACAGAATTAAAAAGTAAATTAAGTTGACAAGTTTAGTGTAGAACTCAGAAACCAATAGTGAAAACAAAAACTACTTAAATTAACATAAACTAATACTTCTAAATTTAATGTAAGATAGTGTTGTTTTCAAGAACCTTTTCATTATCACTTCACCCAGGAATAAAAATGAACTTTGAATGCCCATACCTATAGTAACATCTAAATGCAGTACAAGTGCCAGTAACTTCAATAATCTTAGGGAGAATTTAGAAAAGAATTTTGAATTAATCGAGAAATAAATAGCTTAGCCTAGATGTCTATAGCTTTTTTTTTTCATTCAAACATTCAATCAAACATCATAACTACATTAATTATATAGTTAAAATGTATATTTTATATACATTTCCATTCTCACAAATGAATCACAGATAATGGAACACCACTATCAAATACATATTTTCAACAAAATCAGTAATACTCAATCAAATTTATTGAAATATAAGTTATTTTGTAGAAAAAAAAACTCATCACAGAAAGAAAAAAAAAAAGAGAAAAATACCAAAATATTTGTTCCTGTCACTGTGAGGGAGATCTAGAGGCTGAAATGCTCGGCTTGCATGGCTCTAGGCTGGAGAAGGGGGCTGGGCGACGAAGAATGCCCAAACTGAAGTCTGGATGGAGCTAGCTGGTCTCACGTCGGGAAGAAGAAGGCTTGGCCGCACACAGGGAAGAGGAGAAGAAGAACTGGCCTAGGGGTGTTCATATAAACCGCACTGCATCAAACCACCAAAAACCATATCCGGTGAAACCGTTTTTCGATGGGTCGGTTTAACCGGACCGCTCAACTTTAATGGTTTGGTCACGGTTTCTAATTTTTTTAAAACCAATTAAATTGGACCGGACCGTGAGTTTTTCTAAAAAAAATAATTTTTAGAAATGATGGTTCAAAGGTTTGAACCCCTACACTTAAGTTAATATAAAGTCTATCAAACCATCCAAGCCAAACAATTTAATTGTTTATGATATGTTTTTAGTAGTATTTAATACATGCACAAGTTTCTAAAACTAAAAAAAGAGAAATGTAAAGTCCCACATTGTTTAGAAAGTAAACATTTCTTTTTCTCACTTCTATAAAATAATTCAAAATACTTAAACTTACAACAACAAAGACAATAAGCTTCTTGTAGACTTTTATGGTCTTAAAAGTAAAGCTAAAACTATTATTATTTAAATATAATTATTTAGTTACTTAATTTATAATAAAAAAAAGTTTTAAATTTTAATAATTTGGTTATATGGTTAAAACCAAACCAAACCGCACCAAACCGTTTATTTATGGTTTGGTTTGGTTTGGCTTTTTAATTTTAATGGTTTGGTTTGGTTTTTCATTTTGAAAAAACCGCTCAAGCGGTTTGGTTTCAAAATTCTTTTAAACCACAGCAAACCAAACCGTGTACACCCATAAGCTGGCCTCCGATGTCGTCGATCACCTCTGGTGTCATGTGAGGGCTTGGGCTCGCGTGGGTCGAAGCTTCGACGGCCTCTGAAGATCCCTAGCCAGCATGTGTAGGGGAAGGTAGCGGTCAGGCTCCATAAAGACACAGGCGAGAGAGAAAGAGTGAAGGAGAGAGGTCTGGTGGGAGAAAGAGAGGAGAGAGAGAGAGGAGAGAGAACGATGAGGAAAAAGGAGAAGAAAAGAAAGAGAAAGAGAGGAGAGAGAGAGAGGAGAGAGAACGATGAGGAAAAAGGAGAAGAAAAGAAAGAGAAAGAGAGATTTGAATTAAGTGAGAAATAGAAAATTAAAAAAGAATACAAGAAAAGGAAGGAAATAACGAGAGAGAAGGAGAGAGGAAAGGATAACACATTTTTTTAGTCTGGCGCCATTTGTTTTGCCAATTTTCACTTTACTGCTTTTTTATATTATCAATTATAATACTTTTTAAATAAGCTTATATTAATGTGTTGTAGAAAGTATTATTTGGTGTAGTGATACAAGCATACCCACGTGTGCATGAGTCATGCACACGTGGCACAAGTTGCACTGCAACTTTAAATCATACAACAACTTCACGTAAAATCATAAAAGAATAGTAATTCTACTAAGTAATTCTCAATGGTTACTAAACAAGAATTATATATTTGATTAATTAGCTTGTATTTGAACGTAAAAATAAACTTGCATGCAACATGCATACGTGAGAGAATTCTTAAAACTCGCTTTGAAGTTGGTAAATTCTATTCATTTATTTCATTGTTACATTTCATAAAAATTCAGCAAGTAATTGAATAATTTACAAACTTTAATTAATATTACCATACTACATTCTTAAGTCATAATTTCCATTATGAATTTTATTTCACAAATATTATTTTATTAAATTAGTTATTTAGCTATACTTGTAACCCATAAAGAGCATTGATGGCCGCGGATGTCAATGGGACTTCAGTTTCGTGAACGATGAGACTTGGTGATTGGGTGGGCCAAAGGTTGGCATAAAATTCCCTCACAACAGTATCATCGGGCATAAGGCGAGAGCTACAAAACACCTGCCAACAGAGTGCTTCAATATGAGTGCGAACAGATTGAGACATTTCTGCTTCATCAACACTATTCAAATTAAATCCCTTGTCCGCTAGAAAGACTTGGGTGCGAAATGTGTTCTCATAGCGATCAACTTGTCGGTACTGCTGAACTTAACATAAGAACTGAGCTTCCTAGCAACTTGCTTCTTACCCCGAGGTATTCGCGACAAACAATCAAAGCAATAGAAGGTAGCCCAAATTGTGCTTATCAACAGGCCCCTGCTTATCAAGTCCAATGTACCCCAAACAATAGAAAAATGCCTCTCAAATTCAGCTGCAACAAATGCCAAAGACTAGCAAAACTGCCTAGAAATGCATCCCTCACTTTGCCCAGAAACTGCTCAGAACACAACTAAAATGCCCAGAAAAAATCAGCAGCCAATATGCACCTAAAAACCATGAGCTACCATTCCAATCAAGCAATAATACCGCATTCAAGAACAAAAATAAAGCTATTCAAACCATGAGCAAGAATCACTAATCAAGAACTCAAAACTTATTCTTGTTATCAATAACAACGAATCCCAGTAGAAAAGAAAAATAGCATAATAGGCAGGCATTTAGGTCTAGCACCCCATAACTCATAACAACTAAATATGAACTCAATAAATGCAAATGGGTACTCAGATGGGGTAGTGTGTGAGAGAGACAAATTGACTGATAAAAAGCAGGTTGTGAGGAGCTGGGTGTAATTTGAATTGTGTACCTAGGGTCTGTGGGTCTATTCGAGTGGTTGGGTTCTCATGAAGGGGCGGCAGAGCAGTCAGCGATGGTGGTTGAAGGAGGCAGAGCTGGGAGGCAAAGTTGGGACAGGCTCTCGGGCTCAATTGCTGAGTGGCTTTGGGTCATGGGGATCGAGGTCGGGTTCAGGTGGGTCTTAAGCTTTGGGTTTGGGGGTTGCAGTGGGTTCGTGGGTGTGTGGGTTTGGGTGATGTCGCGGGTTTAGGTTGGGCGACATGTTTCAGGAAGGATCATGGGTGGGTTTGGTTTAGGCAGTTGGGTGGTGTAACGGGTTCGGGTTTCTCAGAGGTGGTGGGTGGGTTCGGGCTAGGCAGATGGGTGGCTATGGAGGTGAGATATCGGGGTGGAGAAGATGAAATAGGGATTGGTAAAAATTATTATGATTTTTTAAAATAAAAAAATAAGTGGCGATCTCATGCCCTTGCCATGCGATGTATCGCAGGGCTATCTGTATTTCGCCCAAAAATTTGTCGCATATTTGCTCACTTCTTGCCCAGTTTTTGACTGACCCGAATGCTGCAGCATTACAAAAGAGCCTGACATCATAGATGTGTTAGGAGTGTGTCCTAAAAGCATGTAAAGACATTTGTTTTTTCTATGAATAAATAAATACAATGGTTTATTATTATTGTCATATTTAGATTGTTAAATTATTGTTTGAATAATTTTGTAAATATGAGAAAATTTTCATATTCATTATTGAGGATGTGATCTTGTATTAGTACGAGAGAATTAAGATCACATGAATGAATAAAAATAGTCAACAACAACAAATTAAAGTTATGGAATTCTTTAATTGGAGTTGTAAGTACGGTTTACTGAGTATCATAATGATACAAATAATCTAGATTCGGATTATTGATGTGGAAAGACATCAAGGTAAAGGTGCTTTATATAATATGATTATATATGACATGGACCGATATCAATTAAAGTCTTTATCCAAAAACCATTTAATAATAAAGACTTGTAATTCGTATCATAACTGATGATCATTTATAGATCAACCTAAATCCTGAGTGTTCATGAACTCTTGTTCATGTTTATTAAATCTTTTGATTCATTCGTTAAGGTCTCTTCAAAGAATGAGGCTAATGACTTTTGTTTTGGAGATTTAATATCATGGATGGCTGGGAACATGTATCAACAATATGGAATCTAATCTTTCCTAACGGATCGTATATTAGTTCCCTTAAGGGTTAATTCTGGAATTGAATGATTTTGAGCTCAAATCTATAATTAGATTATAGATTAATTATTCACTAGTGAATTAATGGTACTTAAGGAATAAGAAGTAAATTAGAAAGGTTAAATGGTAATTCTCCCATTCTAATTTATGAACTAATTAATTAGAGGGTTGAACTATTGTAAGATGGTTATATCAATGGACGACTTAAGAAAAAGATTTCTGTAAAAGTATATCTATAACATAAAGAGTGCAATTATGAATTTATGGTGGAGTAATATCATAATTAATAAATTAACTATTATAATTAAAGAGTTTAATTATTTAGTTTTAATTTATTGGAGCTTAATGTTATAGGTTCATGGTTCCCGAAATGGCACAAACAATCACTGTCAAAGGCAAATACAAAAAATAGGCAAAAAGGACTTATGTGATAAGTAAAATATTTTTCTATGTATCAAACATAATTATTGTTTAATTATGTGTAATTAATTAATTAAGAATTAATTAATTAATTATTTGATTTAACAAAAATATAATTAATTTTGAATTAATTTATTTTTGAGATTTTTGGTATTTAAATAATAATAAAAATTAGGAAAAATCACATGCCTGCACAGGCATGTGGTTCACGTGTGGCACAGTGCATGCACGCATAAGAGATGGACTTAGTCTCTTGATTCCACAATTTTAGTTATTTAAATATTAAATAAATAATGAGATATTTTAATATGATTAAAATATTATTATTTAAACAAAAATCTGATAACTGATTAGTTATTTTGAAATTGTTTAAAATAACAAATATTTTAATATGTTGAATATATTAAATATTGGATATCAGTTTTCACATAACGTAATTTTTCAGGGATAGAAAAATATCTAGGATTCTCTCAGAGAAAAGATAACAGTGACAAAATCAAAGGTCATTGTTCTTCACAAAACCTAGGTCCAAAACTTTATCAGATCTCATGTGTTAAGAACATCTGATAAATAGTTATTGGCTATTATTTGTATAGCGAGCCCACACTCGTTCTTTGTGTGACTGAGAACATTTTGGAAGATCTTGGTGTGAGATCTCAAGGATTCAGCCATACAAAAAGATAGCAGCTAGGAAGGACCTGAGGTAATTTTTCTATTCTTGTCCTTGATTCAATATATATATGAGTGTGAAGAAGTAGATCTAGAAATCTTATGGGATTAATCTAACAATTTGATTGTTGTTCCACTGCTCATAATCTCTGATTTAATCAATAAATACAACAAATGGTATCAGAGTCATCTTCACATATATATGTATTGAATCTGTGTGGGTTTAATTTTATGCATTTATTTATTTTGATGAATGAATGGATGGCTTAATTTAATTGAATGCGTGGGAATGTTGAATCGTTAATTGTATGGTATTTTTGGGTTAGGATTTGTTTATGATTAGATCATTGTGTAAGCCATTAAAGGGCATAGGATTTATGTAATTTTATTTGGTTTTCGACACCATAAAATTGTAATTCTGATCACACAAAAGTCAGAACGGAGCCCGGGATTCAGAACTCAGCCACCACACCTCCGAGGCCGACCTCCGAGCTGCTACAGGACGCCATACGGTCCAGCCCCGGCGGCCTCGTTTTGACGCCGTGTGTCCCCACCTGACGGTCCAGAATTTTTTTTTTCTGAAATTAATCTGTTATTTTTTTTAATTTTAAAATGTTTAAATATCCTATTTTTGAAATTTGATATTTAAATAATGAGATATTTTTGTTGTCTTAACAAACTTTTTTGAATATCTTATTTAAATTTTATTTTTTTAAATAACAGATTTTAATTTAAATTCATTTTAGTTTTAATTAAAAGTTGTTTTAATTAAAAAGAAAAAAAAATAATGATTATTTAAAAGTTTGTTTTAATTAATCAAAATAATTTGAAAATTGTTTTCTTATTATTATTCTGGACCAACAATGCCACATATCCTACCAACAGTAAATTAAAGAAGCCCGATGGAGATCAAGTCAGTTTTATTTTATTTATTGTAATTTTATAAAGTGATTGTAAAATTAGAAATACCCAAAAGCACCCGGTTCAACATTTATTGTTTATTTATTTATTTAAATAATTATATTCATGTGGTTAATGTGATTGATAACATGTTCATGCATTGTATGACATACATGAAAACCCACACAATTATAATCATGCATCTCATTAGTAGAAACATAATTATTAGGATTGTCCTATATGTTTATATGAATTGTTTTGTGAAATCAATTGCATGTAAATTACTTAGTTTTATTTTGAAAACTTGGTAAAATATCACACCAATTTTTTAAGTCTTTATGACTTAATTTCTTTAAACCAACTTTATTTTAAAAAGTGTTTTTTTAGTAAAGTTTAGATGAACATGATTGGTAATTTAAAATTGGACATGGACCTAGAAACTCGCTTTCTTTTCAATTTTAATTGTGTTCATAAAGTTTAAAGAAACTATAATTAATTTGGAATTAATTAGGTTAAAAACACTTATTTCAAAATAGTGAGTGGGAGAGGGTTGATATCTCAAACATAACCCATGGTCTCCATTATTAATATAACACCGTGAGATATGAATAGCGTCTCGCGACGGCTTTGTTTTCGTCCCCCTAAGGAAGGTATCTGGACATATCAATAGCAAGGTTATATTTCTTACATAGATAGGAACTAATGATGTATTTTAGGCTTAACCGACCCTAAGGAGACATGTCCTAAGTTAAGTCATGAACTCCGAAATAATGGGTTACACTCACAAAGTTATGATTAAGCTTGAGAGTGGATAATCATAACTTGACCAAACTAAGCGATACTTTAATGTTTAAAAGAGAAAATAAATAGTTATTTTAAGTATTAAACAACAAAGATAAGAATGTCTTATAAATTCTCTAAAATTAATTTGACCGACCCTAAGACGGCACTTTAATTGTTAGAAAATTTTATCGTGGAAATTAATCTTTATTTTATGTGTTTTAATTGTGCTCATGCATCACGTTTAATTTCTGAAACTTTGATATTTAGTTTTCTAAATATAATAATAATATATTTGTATTTTTTTTATTCAGAATATGTCTATCTCTGGAAATCCCATCACTTCTTTGATTGCACAAGAAAAATTAACTGGTGATAACTTCATAAAATGGAAATCAAATATGAATCTGTTGTTGGTTAGTGAAAACCACAAGTTTGTCCTAAATGAGGAATGTCCTGAAGAACCTGGCGCCAATGCCCCGAAACATGTTCGAGACAAATTTGATGCATGGATTCAATCCAATAACAAAGCTAAGTGCTATATGCTTGTAAGCATGAGTGATGTCTTACGAACAAAGCATGAATCCATGGAAACTTCTTTTGAGATACTAGAATCTCTTAAGGAAATGTTTGGGTGCCCATCTGATCAAAGCCGTCATGAGGCTACTAGAACCTACATGAATGCTAAGATGAAGAAAGGTCAATCTGTGCGTGAGCATGTTTTGAACATGATCAGTGTACTTCATGAAGCTGAGACGCATG